>NW_028276475.1:0-224836 GCF_052056855.1 Sturnus vulgaris | reverse complement strand
TCCGTGTGCGATACTTCCCTCCGGGTCTTCGGTCCTTGCGAAGCTCTGTGTACTGCGAGCGCTGCTACTCGCAGCTGAGAAGGACCGTGGAGCTAGCGGCGAATTCGGAGAGCTCTTCGCTGCACTGCGCCGCTCGCAAGCGGCTTCGTTCTTCGCCTTCTGCCGTCCGGCGAGAGCTGAACTCCGGCGGTCAGTTGCACCTCTGCCCAATAGCGTGTTCTCAGTTCTGCGGGCAAGCACGCCCTCTTGCCTTGGCCCCGAGTGCAAAGTCCCGAGCGAGCACTCGACTCAGTGCAATGCACCCAGAAGGACGCTCTCGCTCGCCTTTCAAGGAGCGATTCCTAACAGCAGAAGCAGCAGAGGCACAAACTGCATGACGAGAAGGGACAACGTAGAACACGTCTCTGTCCTGGCACATTTGCGTGTGCGATACTTCCCTCCGGGTCTTCGGGCCTTGCGAGGCTCTGTGTTCTGCGAGCGCTGCTACTCGCAGCTGAGAAGGACCGTGGAGCTAGCGGCGAATTCGGAGAGCTCTTCGCTGCACTGCGCCGCTCGCAAGCGGCTTCGTTCTTCGCCTTCTGCCGTCCGGCGAGAGCTGAACTCCGGCGGTCAGTTGCAGCTCTGCCCAACAGCGTGTTCTCAGTTCTGCGGGCAAGCACGCCCTCTTGCCTTGGCCCCGAGAGCAAAGTCCCGAGCGAGCACTCGACTCAGTGCAATGCACCCAGAATGACGCTCTCGCTCGTCTTTCAAGGAGCGATTCCTAACAGCAGAAGCAGCAGAGGCACAAACTGCATGACGAGAAGGGACAACGTAGAACACGTCTCTGTCCTGGCACATTTGCGTGTGCGATACTTCCCTCCGGGTCTTCGGGCCTTGCGAGGCTCTGTGTACTGCGAGCGCTGCTACTCGCAGCTGAGAAGGACCGTGGAGCTAGCGGCGAATTCGGAGAGCTCTTCGCTGCACTGCGCCGCTCGCAAGCGGCTTCGTTCTTCGCCTTCTGCCGTCCGGCGAGAGCTGAACTCCGGCGGTCAGTTGCAGCTCTGCCCAACAGCGTGTTCTCAGTTCTGCGGGCAAGCACGCCCTCTTGCCTTGGCCCCGAGTGCAAAGTCCCGAGCGAGCACTCGACTCAGTGCAATGCACCCAGAAGGACGCTCTCGCTCGTCTTTCAAGGAGCGATTCCTAACAGCAGAAGCAGCAGAGGCACAAACTGCATGACGAGAAGGGACAACGTAGAACACGTCTCTGTCCTGGCACATTTGCGTGTGCGATACTTCCCTCCGGGTCTTCGGGCCTTGCGAAGCTCTGTGTACTGCGAGCGCTGCTACTCGCAGCTGAGAAGGACCGTGGAGCTAGCGGCGAATTCGGAGAGCTCTTCGCTGCACTGCGCCGCTCGCAAGCGGCTTCGTTCTTCGCCTTCTGCCGTCCGGCGAGAGCTGAACTCCGGCGGTCAGCTGCAGCTCTGCCCAACAGCGTGTTCTCAGTTCTGCGGGCAAGCACGCCCTCTTGCCTTGGCCCCGAGAGCAAAGTCCCGAGCGAGCACTCGACTCAGTGCAATGCACCCAGAAGGACGCTCTCGCTCGCCTTTCAAGGAGCGATTCCTAACAGCAGAAGCAGCAGAGGCACAAACTGCATGACGAGAAGGGACAACGTAGAACACGTCTCTGTCCTGGCACATTTGCGTGTGCGATACTTCCCTCCGGGTCTTCGGGCCTTGCGAAGCTCTGTGTACTGCGAGCGCTGCTACTCGCAGCTGAGAAGGACCGTGGAGCTAGCGGCGAATTCGGAGAGCTCTTCGCTGCACTGCGCCGCTCGCAAGCGGCTTCGTTCTTCGCCTTCTGCCGTCCGCCGAGAGCTGAACTCCGGCGGTCAGTTGCAGCTCTGCCCAAGAGCGTGTTCTCAGTTCTGCGGGCAAGCACGCCCTCTTGCCTTGGCCCCGAGAGCAAAGTCCCGAGCGAGCACTCGACTCAGTGCAATGCACCCAGAAGGACGCTCTCGCTCGCCTTTCAAGGAGCGATTCCTAACAGCAGAAGCAGCAGAGGCAAAAACTGCATGACGAGAAGGGACAACGTAGAACACGTCTCTGTCCTGGCACATTTGCGTGTGCGATACTTCCCTCCGGGTCTTCGGGCCTTGCGAGGCTCTGTGTTCTGCGAGCGCTGCTACTCGCAGCTGAGAAGGACCGTGGAGCTAGCGGCGAATTCGGAGAGCTCTTCGCTGCACTGCGCCGCTCGCAAGCGGCTTCGTTCTTCGCCTTCTGCCGTCCGGCGAGAGCTGAACTCCGGCGGTCAGCTTGCAGCTCTGCCCAACAGCGTGTTCTCAGTTCTGCGGGCAAGCACGCCCTCTTGCCTTGGCCCCGAGAGCAAAGTCCCGAGCGAGCACTCGACTCAGTGCAATGCACCAGAAGGACGCTCTCGCTCGCCTTTCAGGGAGCGATTCCTAACAGCAGAAGCAGCAGAGGCACAAACTGCATGACGAGAAGGGACAACGTAGAACACGTCTCTGTCCTGGCACATTTGCGTGTGCGATACTTCCCTCCGGGTCTTCGGTCCTTGCGAAGCTCTGTGTACTGCGAGCGCTGCTACTCGCAGCTGAGAAGGACCGTGGAGCTAGCGGCGAATTCGGAGAGCTCTTCGCTGCACTGCGCCGCTCGCAAGCGGCTTCGTTCTTCGCCTTCTGCCGTCCGGCGAGAGCTGAACTCCGGCGGTCAGTTGCAGCTCTGCCCAACAGCGTGTTCTCAGTTCTGCGGGCAAGCACGCCCTCTTGCCTTGGCCCCGAGTGCAAAGTCCCGAGCGAGCACTCGACTCAGTGCAATGCACCCAGAAGGACGCTCTCGCTCGCCTTTCAAGGAGCGATTCCTAACAGCAGAAGCAGCAGAGGCACAAACTGCATGACGAGAAGGGACAACGTAGAACACGTCTCTGTCCTGGCACATTTGCGTGTGCGATACTTCCCTCCGGGTCTTCGGGCCTTGCGAGGCTCTGTGTTCTGCGAGCGCTGCTACTCGCAGCTGAGAAGGACCGTGGAGCTAGCGGCGAATTCGGAGAGCTCTTCGCTGCACTGCGCCGCTCGCAAGCGGCTTCGTTCTTCGCCTTCTGCCGTCCGGCGAGAGCTGAACTCCGGCGGTCAGCTGCAGCTCTGCCCAACAGCGTGTTCTCAGTTCTGCGGGCAAGCACGCCCTCTTGCCTTGGCCCCGAGAGCAAAGTCCCGAGCGAGCACTCGACTCAGTGCAATGCACCCAGAAGGACGCTCTCGCTCGCCTTTCAGGGAGCGATTCCTAACAGCAGAAGCAGCAGAGGCACAAACTGCATGACGAGAAGGGACAACGTAGAACACGTCTCTGTCCTGGCACATTTGCGTGTGCGATACTTCCCTCCGGGTCTTCGGTCCTTGCGAAGCTCTGTGTACTGCGAGCGCTGCTACTCGCAGCTGAGAAGGACCGTGGAGCTAGCGGCGAATTCGGAGAGCTCTTCGCTGCACTGCGCCGCTCGCAAGCGGCTTCGTTCTTCGCCTTCTGCCGTCCGGCGAGAGCTGAACTCCGGCGGTCAGTTGCAGCTCTGCCCAACAGCGTGTTCTCAGTTCTGCGGGCAAGCACGCCCTCTTGCCTTGGCCCCGAGTGCAAAGTCCCGAGCGAGCACTCGACTCAGTGCAATGCACCCAGAAGGACGCTCTCGCTCGCCTTTCAAGGAGCGATTCCTAACAGCAGAAGCAGCAGAGGCACAAACTGCATGACGAGAAGGGACAACGTAGAACACGTCTCTGTCCTGGCACATTTGCGTGTGCGATACTTCCCTCCGGGTCTTCGGCCTTGCGAAGCTCTGTGTACTGCGAGCGCTGCTACTCGCAGCTGAGAAGGACCGTGGAGCTAGCGGCGAATTCGGAGAGCTCTTCGCTGCACTGCGCCGCTCGCAAGCGGCTTCGTTCTTCGCCTTCTGCCGTCCGGCGAGAGCTGAACTCCGGCGGTCAGCTGCAGCTCTGCCCAACAGCGTGTTCTCAGTTCTGCGGGCAAGCACGCCCTCTTGCCTTGGCCCCGAGTGCAAAGTCCCCGAGCGAGCACTCGACTCAGTGCAATGCACCCAGAAGGACGCTCTCGCTCGCCTTTCAAGGAGCGATTCCTAACAGCAGAAGCAGCAGAGGCACAAACTGCATGACGAGAAGGGACAACGTAGAACACGTCTCTGTCCTGGCACATTTGCGTGTGCGATACTTCCCTCCGGGTCTTCGGGCCTTGCGAAGCTCTGTGTACTGCGAGCGCTGCTACTCGCAGCTGAGAAGGACCGTGGAGCTAGCGGCGAATTCGGAGAGCTCTTCGCTGCACTGCGCCGCTCGCAAGCGGCTTCGTTCTTCGCCTTCTGCCGTCCGGCGAGAGCTGAACTCCGGCGGTCAGTTGCAGCTCTGCCCAACAGCGTGTTCTCAGTTCTGCGGGCAAGCACGCCCTCTTGCCTTGGCCCCGAGTGCAAAGTCCCGAGCGAGCACTCGACTCAGTGCAATGCACCCAGAAGGACGCTCTCGCTCGCCTTTCAAGGAGCGATTCCTAACAGCAGAAGCAGCAGAGGCACAAACTGCATGACGAGAAGGGACAACGTAGAACACGTCTCTGTCCTGGCACATTTGCGTGTGCGATACTTCCCTCCGGGTCTTCGGGCCTTGCGAAGCTCTGTGTACTGCGAGCGCTGCTACTCGCAGCTGAGAAGGACCGTGGAGCTAGCGGCGAATTCGGAGAGCTCTTCGCTGCACTGCGCCGCTCGCAAGCGGCTTCGTTCTTCGCCTTCTGCCGTCCGGCGAGAGCTGAACTCCGGCGGTCACTTGCAGCTCTGCCCAACAGCGTGTTCTCAGTTCTGCGGGCAAGCACGCCCTCTTGCCTTGGCCCCGAGTGCAAAGTCCCGAGCGAGCACTCGACTCAGTGCAATGCACCCAGAAGGACGCTCTCGCTCGCCTTTCAGGGAGCGATTCCTAACAGCAGAAGCAGCAGAGGCACAAACTGCATGACGAGAAGGGACAACGTAGAACACGTCTCTGTCCTGGCACATTTGCGTGTGCGATACTTCCCTCCGGGTCTTCGGGCCTTGCGAAGCTCTGTGTACTGCGAGCGCTGCTACTCGCAGCTGAGAAGGACCGTGGAGCTAGCGGCGAATTCGGAGAGCTCTTCGCTGCACTGCGCCGCTCGCAAGCGGCTTCGTTCTTCGCCTTCTGCCGTCCGGCGAGAGCTGAACTCCGGCGGTCAGTTGCAGCTCTGCCCAACAGCGTGTTCTCAGTTCTGCGGGCAAGCACGCCCTCTTGCCTTGGCCCCGAGTGCAAAGTCCCGAGCGAGCACTCGACTCAGTGCAATGCACCCAGAAGGACGCTCTCGCTCGCCTTTCAGGGAGCGATTCCTAACAGCAGAAGCAGCAGAGGCACAAACTGCATGACGAGAAGGGACAACGTAGAACACGTCTCTGTCCTGGCACATTTGCGTGTGCCATACTTCCCTCCGGGTCTTCGGGCCTTGCGAAGCTCTGTGTACTGCGAGCGCTGCTACTCGCAGCTGAGAAGGACCGTGGAGCTAGCGGCGAATTCGGAGAGCTCTTCGCTGCACTGCGCCGCTCGCAAGCGGCTTCGTTCTTCGCCTTCTGCCGTCCGGCGAGAGCTGAACTCCGGCGGTCAGTTGCAGCTCTGCCCAACAGCGTGTTCTCAGTTCTGCGGGCAAGCACGCCCTCTTGCCTTGGCCCCGAGTGCAAAGTCCCGAGCGAGCACTCGACTCAGTGCAATGCACCCAGAAGGACGCTCTCGCTCGCCTTTCAGGGAGCGATTCCGAACAGCAGAAGCAGCAGAGGCACAAACTGCATGACGAGAAGGGACAACGTAGAACACGTCTCTGTCCTGGCACATTTGCGTGTGCGATACTTCCCTCCGGGTCTTCGGGCCTTGCGAAGCTCTGTGTACTGCGAGCGCTGCTACTCGCAGCTGAGAAGGACCGTGGAGCTAGCGGCGAATTCGGAGAGCTCTTCGCTGCACTGCGCCGCTCGCAAGCGGCTTCGTTCTTCGCCTTCTGCCGTCCGGCGAGAGCTGAACTCCGGCGGTCAGTTGCAGCTCTGCCCAACAGCGTGTTCTCAGTTCTGCGGGCAAGCACGCCCTCTTGCCTTGGCCCCGAGTGCAAAGTCCCGAGCGAGCACTCGACTCAGTGCAATGCACCCAGAAGGACGCTCTCGCTCGCCTTTCAGGGAGCGATTCCCAACAGCAGAAGCAGCAGAGGCACAAACTGCATGACGAGAAGGGACAACGTAGAACACGTCTATGTCCTGGCACATTTCCGTGTGCCATACTTCCCTCCGGGTCTTCGGGCCTTGCGAAGCTCTGTGTACTGCGAGCGCTGCTACTCGCAGCTGAGAAGGACCGTGGAGCTAGCGGCGAATCCGGAGAGCTCTTCGCTGCACTGCGCCGCTCGCAAGCGGCTTCGTTCTTCGCCTTCTGCCGTCCGCCGAGAGCTGAACTCCGGCGGTCACTTGCAGCTCTGCCCAACAGCGTGTTCTCAGTTCTGCGGGCAAGCACGCCCTCTTGCCTTGGCCCCGAGTGCAAAGTCCCGAGCGAGCACTCGACTCAGTGCAATGCACCCAGAAGGACGCTCTCGCTCGCCTTTCAGGGAGCGATTCCTAACAGCAGAAGCAGCAGAGGCACAAACTGCATGACGAGAAGGGACAACGTAGAACACGTCTCTGTCCTGGCACATTTGCGTGTGCGATACTTCCCTCCGGGTCTTCGGGCCTTGCGAAGCTCTGTGTACTGCGAGCGCTGCTACTCGCAGCTGAGAAGGACCGTGGAGCTAGCGGCGAATTCGGAGAGCTCTTCGCTGCACTGCGCCGCTCGCAAGCGGCTTCGTTCTTCGCCTTCTGCCGTCCGGCGAGAGCTGAACTCCGGCGGTCACTTGCAGCTCTGCCCAACAGCGTGTTCTCAGTTCTGCGGGCAAGCACGCCCTCTTGCCTTGGCCCCGAGTGCAAAGTCCCGAGCGAGCACTCGACTCAGTGCAATGCACCCAGAAGGACGCTCTCGCTCGCCTTTCAGGGAGCGATTCCTAACAGCAGAAGCAGCAGAGGCACAAACTGCATGACGAGAAGGGACAACGTAGAACACGTCTCTGTCCTGGCACATTTGCGTGTGCGATACTTCCCTCCGGGTCTTCGGGCCTTGCGAGGCTCTGTGTACTGCGAGCGCTGCTACTCGCAGCTGAGAAGGACCGTGGAGCTAGCGGCGAATTCGGAGAGCTCTTCGCTGCACTGCGCCGCTCGCAAGCGGCTTCGTTCTTCGCCTTCTGCCGTCCGGCGAGAGCTGAACTCCGGCGGTCACTTGCAGCTCTGCCCAACAGCGTGTTCTCAGTTCTGCGGGCAAGCACGCCCTCTTGCCTTGGCCCCGAGTGCAAAGTCCCGAGCGAGCACTCGACTCAGTGCAATGCACCCAGAAGGACGCTCTCGCTCGCCTTTCAGGGAGCGATTCCTAACAGCAGAAGCAGCAGAGGCACAAACTGCATGACGAGAAGGGACAACGTAGAACACGTCTCTGTCCTGGCACATTTGTGTGTGCGATACTTCCCTCCGGGTCTTCTGTCCTTGCGAAGCTCTGTGTACTGCGAGCGCTGCTACTCGCAGCTGAGAAGGACCGTGGAGCTAGCGGCGAATTCGGAGAGCTCTTCGCTGCACTGCGCCGCTCGCAAGCGGCTTCGTTCTTCGCCTTCTGCCGTCCGGCGAGAGCTGAACTCCGGCGGTCAGTTGCAGCTCTGCCCAATAGCGTGTTCTCAGTTCTGCGGGCAAGCACGCCCTCTTGCCTTGGCCCCGAGTGCAAAGTCCCGAGCGAGCACTCGACTCAGTGCAATGCACCCAGAAGGACGCTCTCGCTCGCCTTTCAAGGAGCGATTCCTAACAGCAGAAGCAGCAGAGGCACAAACTGCATGACGAGAAGGGACAACGTAGAACACGTCTCTGTCCTGGCACATTTGCGTGTGCGATACTTCCCTCCGGGTCTTCGGGCCTTGCGAGGCTCTGTGTTCTGCGAGCGCTGCTACTCGCAGCTGAGAAGGACCGTGGAGCTAGCGGCGAATTCGGAGAGCTCTTCGCTGCACTGCGCCGCTCGCAAGCGGCTTCGTTCTTCGCCTTCTGCCGTCCGGCGAGAGCTGAACTCCGGCGGTCAGTTGCAGCTCTGCCCAACAGCGTGTTCTCAGTTCTGCGGGCAAGCACGCCCTCTTGCCTTGGCCCCGAGTGCAAAGTCCCGAGCGAGCACTCGACTCAGTGCAATGCACCCAGAAGGACGCTCTCGCTCGTCTTTCAAGGAGCGATTCCTAACAGCAGAAGCAGCAGAGGCACAAACTGCATGACGAGAAGGGACAACGTAGAACACGTCTCTGTCCTGGCACATTTGCGTGTGCGATACTTCCCTCCGGGTCTTCGGGCCTTGCGAGGCTCTGTGTACTGCGAGCGCTGCTACTCGCAGCTGAGAAGGACCGTGGAGCTAGCGGCGAATTCGGAGAGCTCTTCGCTGCACTGCGCCGCTCGCAAGCGGCTTCGTTCTTCGCCTTCTGCCGTCCGGCGAGAGCTGAACTCCGGCGGTCAGTTGCAGCTCTGCCCAACAGCGTGTTCTCAGTTCTGCGGGCAAGCACGCCCTCTTGCCTTGGCCCCGAGTGCAAAGTCCCGAGCGAGCACTCGACTCAGTGCAATGCACCCAGAAGGACGCTCTCGCTCGTCTTTCAAGGAGCGATTCCTAACAGCAGAAGCAGCAGAGGCACAAACTGCATGACGAGAAGGGACAACGTAGAACACGTCTCTGTCCTGGCACATTTGCGTGTGCGATACTTCCCTCCGGGTCTTCGGGCCTTGCGAAGCTCTGTGTACTGCGAGCGCTGCTACTCGCAGCTGAGAAGGACCGTGGAGCTAGCGGCGAATTCGGAGAGCTCTTCGCTGCACTGCGCCGCTCGCAAGCGGCTTCGTTCTTCGCCTTCTGCCGTCCGGCGAGAGCTGAACTCCGGCGGTCAGCTGCAGCTCTGCCCAACAGCGTGTTCTCAGTTCTGCGGGCAAGCACGCCCTCTTGCCTTGGCCCCGAGAGCAAAGTCCCGAGCGAGCACTCGACTCAGTGCAATGCACCCAGAAGGACGCTCTCGCTCGCCTTTCAAGGAGCGATTCCTAACAGCAGAAGCAGCAGAGGCACAAACTGCATGACGAGAAGGGACAACGTAGAACACGTCTCTGTCCTGGCACATTTGCGTGTGCGATACTTCCCTCCGGGTCTTCGGGCCTTGCGAAGCTCTGTGTACTGCGAGCGCTGCTACTCGCAGCTGAGAAGGACCGTGGAGCTAGCGGCGAATTCGGAGAGCTCTTCGCTGCACTGCGCCGCTCGCAAGCGGCTTCGTTCTTCGCCTTCTGCCGTCCGCCGAGAGCTGAACTCCAGCGGTCAGTTGCAGCTCTGCCCAACAGCGTGTTCTCAGTTCTGCGGGCAAGCACGCCCTCTTGCCTTGGCCCCGAGAGCAAAGTCCCGAGCGAGCACTCGACTCAGTGCAATGCACCCAGAAGGACGCTCTCGCTCGCCTTTCAAGGAGCGATTCCTAACAGCAGAAGCAGCAGAGGCACAAACTGCATGACGAGAAGGGACAACGTAGAACACGTCTCTGTCCTGGCACATTTGCGTGTGCGATACTTCCCTCCGGGTCTTCGGGCCTTGCGAGGCTCTGTGTTCTGCGAGCGCTGCTACTCGCAGCTGAGAAGGACCGTGGAGCTAGCGGCGAATTCGGAGAGCTCTTCGCTGCACTGCGCCGCTCGCAAGCGGCTTCGTTCTTCGCCTTCTGCCGTCCGGCGAGAGCTGAACTCCAGCGGTCAGTTGCAGCTCTGCCCAACAGCGTGTTCTCAGTTCTGCGGGCAAGCACGCCCTCTTGCCTTGGCCCCGAGAGCAAAGTCCCGAGCGAGCACTCGACTCAGTGCAATGCACCCAGAAGGACGCTCTCGCTCGCCTTTCAAGGAGCGATTCCTAACAGCAGAAGCAGCAGAGGCACAAACTGCATGACGAGAAGGGACAACGTAGAACACGTCTCTGTCCTGGCACATTTCCGTGTGCGATACTTCCCTCCGGGTCTTCGGTCCTTGCGAAGCTCTGTGTACTGCGAGCGCTGCTACTCGCAGCTGACAAGGACCGTGGAGCTAGCGGCGAATTCGGAGAGCTCTTCGCTGCACTGCGCCGCTCGCAAGCGGCTTCGTTCTTCGCCTTCTGCCGTCCGGCGAGAGCTGAACTCCGGCGGTCACTTGCAGCTCTGCCCAACAGCGTGTTCTCAGTTCTGCGGGCAAGCACGCCCTCTTGCCTTGGCCCCGAGAGCAAAGTCCCGAGCGAGCACTCGACTCAGTGCAATGCACCCAGAAGGACGCTCTCGCTCGCCTTTCAAGGAGCGATTCCTAACAGCAGAAGCAGCAGAGGCACAAACTGCATGACGAGAAGGGACAACGTAGAACACGTCTCTGTCCTGGCACATTTGCGTGTGCGATACTTCCCTCCGGGTCTTCGGGCCTTGCGAGGCTCTGTGTTCTGCGAGCGCTGCTACTCGCAGCTGAGAAGGACCGTGGAGCTAGCGGCGAATTCGGAGAGCTCTTCGCTGCACTGCGCCGCTCGCAAGCGGCTTCGTTCTTCGCCTTCTGCCGTCCGGCGAGAGCTGAACTCCAGCGGTCAGTTGCAGCTCTGCCCAACAGCGTGTTCTCAGTTCTGCGGGCAAGCACGCCCTCTTGCCTTGGCCCCGAGAGCAAAGTCCCGAGCGAGCACTCGACTCAGTGCAATGCACCCAGAAGGACGCTCTCGCTCGCCTTTCAAGGAGCGATTCCTAACAGCAGAAGCAGCAGAGGCACAAACTGCATGACGAGAAGGGACAACGTAGAACACGTCTCTGTCCTGGCACATTTCCGTGTGCGATACTTCCCTCCGGGTCTTCGGTCCTTGCGAAGCTCTGTGTACTGCGAGCGCTGCTACTCGCAGCTGACAAGGACCGTGGAGCTAGCGGCGAATTCGGAGAGCTCTTCGCTGCACTGCGCCGCTCGCAAGCGGCTTCGTTCTTCGCCTTCTGCCGTCCGGCGAGAGCTGAACTCCGGCGGTCACTTGCAGCTCTGCCCAACAGCGTGTTCTCAGTTCTGCGGGCAAGCACGCCCTCTTGCCTTGGCCCCGAGTGCAAAGTCCCGAGCGAGCACTCGACTCAGTGCAATGCACCCAGAAGGACGCTCTCGCTCGCCTTTCAGGGAGCGATTCCTAACAGCAGAAGCAGCAGAGGCACAAACTGCATGACGAGAAGGGACAACGTAGAACACGTCTCTGTCCTGGCACATTTGCGTGTGCGATACTTCCCTCCGGGTCTTCGGGCCTTGCGAAGCTCTGTGTACTGCGAGCGCTGCTACTCGCAGCTGAGAAGGACCGTGGAGCTAGCGGCGAATTCGGAGAGCTCTTCGCTGCACTGCGCCGCTCGCAAGCGGCTTCGTTCTTCGCCTTCTGCCGTCCGCCGAGAGCTGAACTCCGGCGGTCACTTGCAGCTCTGCCCAACAGCGTGTTCTCAGTTCTGCGGGCAAGCACGCCCTCTTGCCTTGGCCCCGAGTGCAAAGTCCCGAGCGAGCACTCGACTCAGTGCAATGCACCCAGAAGGACGCTCTCGCTCGCCTTTCAGGGAGCGATTCCTAACAGCAGAAGCAGCAGAGGCACAAACTGCATGACGAGAAGGGACAACGTAGAACACGTCTCTGTCCTGGCACATTTGCGTGTGCGATACTTCCCTCCGGGTCTTCGGGCCTTGCGAGGCTCTGTGTACTGCGAGCGCTGCTACTCGCAGCTGAGAAGGACCGTGGAGCTAGCGGCGAATTCGGAGAGCTCTTCGCTGCACTGCGCCGCTCGCAAGCGGCTTCGTTCTTCGCCTTCTGCCGTCCGGCGAGAGCTGAACTCCGGCGGTCACTTGCAGCTCTGCCCAACAGCGTGTTCTCAGTTCTGCGGGCAAGCACGCCCTCTTGCCTTGGCCCCGAGTGCAAAGTCCCGAGCGAGCACTCGACTCAGTGCAATGCACCCAGAAGGACGCTCTCGCTCGCCTTTCAGGGAGCGATTCCTAACAGCAGAAGCAGCAGAGGCACAAACTGCATGACGAGAAGGGACAACGTAGAACACGTCTCTGTCCTGGCACATTTGTGTGTGCGATACTTCCCTCCGGGTCTTCTGTCCTTGCGAAGCTCTGTGTACTGCGAGCGCTGCTACTCGCAGCTGAGAAGGACCGTGGAGCTAGCGGCGAATTCGGAGAGCTCTTCGCTGCACTGCGCCGCTCGCAAGCGGCTTCGTTCTTCGCCTTCTGCCGTCCGGCGAGAGCTGAACTCCGGCGGTCAGTTGCAGCTCTGCCCAATAGCGTGTTCTCAGTTCTGCGGGCAAGCACGCCCTCTTGCCTTGGCCCCGAGTGCAAAGTCCCGAGCGAGCACTCGACTCAGTGCAATGCACCCAGAAGGACGCTCTCGCTCGCCTTTCAAGGAGCGATTCCTAACAGCAGAAGCAGCAGAGGCACAAACTGCATGACGAGAAGGGACAACGTAGAACACGTCTCTGTCCTGGCACATTTGCGTGTGCGATACTTCCCTCCGGGTCTTCGGGCCTTGCGAGGCTCTGTGTTCTGCGAGCGCTGCTACTCGCAGCTGAGAAGGACCGTGGAGCTAGCGGCGAATTCGGAGAGCTCTTCGCTGCACTGCGCCGCTCGCAAGCGGCTTCGTTCTTCGCCTTCTGCCGTCCGGCGAGAGCTGAACTCCGGCGGTCAGTTGCAGCTCTGCCCAACAGCGTGTTCTCAGTTCTGCGGGCAAGCACGCCCTCTTGCCTTGGCCCCGAGTGCAAAGTCCCGAGCGAGCACTCGACTCAGTGCAATGCACCCAGAAGGACGCTCTCGCTCGTCTTTCAAGGAGCGATTCCTAACAGCAGAAGCAGCAGAGGCACAAACTGCATGACGAGAAGGGACAACGTAGAACACGTCTCTGTCCTGGCACATTTGCGTGTGCGATACTTCCCTCCGGGTCTTCGGGCCTTGCGAGGCTCTGTGTACTGCGAGCGCTGCTACTCGCAGCTGAGAAGGACCGTGGAGCTAGCGGCGAATTCGGAGAGCTCTTCGCTGCACTGCGCCGCTCGCAAGCGGCTTCGTTCTTCGCCTTCTGCCGTCCGGCGAGAGCTGAACTCCGGCGGTCAGTTGCAGCTCTGCCCAACAGCGTGTTCTCAGTTCTGCGGGCAAGCACGCCCTCTTGCCTTGGCCCCGAGTGCAAAGTCCCGAGCGAGCACTCGACTCAGTGCAATGCACCCAGAAGGACGCTCTCGCTCGTCTTTCAAGGAGCGATTCCTAACAGCAGAAGCAGCAGAGGCACAAACTGCATGACGAGAAGGGACAACGTAGAACACGTCTCTGTCCTGGCACATTTGCGTGTGCGATACTTCCCTCCGGGTCTTCGGGCCTTGCGAAGCTCTGTGTACTGCGAGCGCTGCTACTCGCAGCTGAGAAGGACCGTGGAGCTAGCGGCGAATTCGGAGAGCTCTTCGCTGCACTGCGCCGCTCGCAAGCGGCTTCGTTCTTCGCCTTCTGCCGTCCGGCGAGAGCTGAACTCCGGCGGTCAGCTGCAGCTCTGCCCAACAGCGTGTTCTCAGTTCTGCGGGCAAGCACGCCCTCTTGCCTTGGCCCCGAGAGCAAAGTCCCGAGCGAGCACTCGACTCAGTGCAATGCACCCAGAAGGACGCTCTCGCTCGCCTTTCAAGGAGCGATTCCTAACAGCAGAAGCAGCAGAGGCACAAACTGCATGACGAGAAGGGACAACGTAGAACACGTCTCTGTCCTGGCACATTTGCGTGTGCGATACTTCCCTCCGGGTCTTCGGGCCTTGCGAAGCTCTGTGTACTGCGAGCGCTGCTACTCGCAGCTGAGAAGGACCGTGGAGCTAGCGGCGAATTCGGAGAGCTCTTCGCTGCACTGCGCCGCTCGCAAGCGGCTTCGTTCTTCGCCTTCTGCCGTCCGCCGAGAGCTGAACTCCAGCGGTCAGTTGCAGCTCTGCCCAACAGCGTGTTCTCAGTTCTGCGGGCAAGCACGCCCTCTTGCCTTGGCCCCGAGAGCAAAGTCCCGAGCGAGCACTCGACTCAGTGCAATGCACCCAGAAGGACGCTCTCGCTCGCCTTTCAAGGAGCGATTCCTAACAGCAGAAGCAGCAGAGGCACAAACTGCATGACGAGAAGGGACAACGTAGAACACGTCTCTGTCCTGGCACATTTGCGTGTGCGATACTTCCCTCCGGGTCTTCGGGCCTTGCGAGGCTCTGTGTTCTGCGAGCGCTGCTACTCGCAGCTGAGAAGGACCGTGGAGCTAGCGGCGAATTCGGAGAGCTCTTCGCTGCACTGCGCCGCTCGCAAGCGGCTTCGTTCTTCGCCTTCTGCCGTCCGGCGAGAGCTGAACTCCAGCGGTCAGTTGCAGCTCTGCCCAACAGCGTGTTCTCAGTTCTGCGGGCAAGCACGCCCTCTTGCCTTGGCCCCGAGAGCAAAGTCCCGAGCGAGCACTCGACTCAGTGCAATGCACCCAGAAGGACGCTCTCGCTCGCCTTTCAAGGAGCGATTCCTAACAGCAGAAGCAGCAGAGGCACAAACTGCATGACGAGAAGGGACAACGTAGAACACGTCTCTGTCCTGGCACATTTCCGTGTGCGATACTTCCCTCCGGGTCTTCGGTCCTTGCGAAGCTCTGTGTACTGCGAGCGCTGCTACTCGCAGCTGACAAGGACCGTGGAGCTAGCGGCGAATTCGGAGAGCTCTTCGCTGCACTGCGCCGCTCGCAAGCGGCTTCGTTCTTCGCCTTCTGCCGTCCGGCGAGAGCTGAACTCCGGCGGTCACTTGCAGCTCTGCCCAACAGCGTGTTCTCAGTTCTGCGGGCAAGCACGCCCTCTTGCCTTGGCCCCGAGTGCAAAGTCCCGAGCGAGCACTCGACTCAGTGCAATGCACCCAGAAGGACGCTCTCGCTCGCCTTTCAGGGAGCGATTCCTAACAGCAGAAGCAGCAGAGGCACAAACTGCATGACGAGAAGGGACAACGTAGAACACGTCTCTGTCCTGGCACATTTGCGTGTGCGATACTTCCCTCCGGGTCTTCGGGCCTTGCGAAGCTCTGTGTACTGCGAGCGCTGCTACTCGCAGCTGAGAAGGACCGTGGAGCTAGCGGCGAATTCGGAGAGCTCTTCGCTGCACTGCGCCGCTCGCAAGCGGCTTCGTTCTTCGCCTTCTGCCGTCCGCCGAGAGCTGAACTCCGGCGGTCACTTGCAGCTCTGCCCAACAGCGTGTTCTCAGTTCTGCGGGCAAGCACGCCCTCTTGCCTTGGCCCCGAGTGCAAAGTCCCGAGCGAGCACTCGACTCAGTGCAATGCACCCAGAAGGACGCTCTCGCTCGCCTTTCAAGGAGCGATTCCTAACAGCAGAAGCAGCAGAGGCACAAACTGCATGACGAGAAGGGACAACGTAGAACACGTCTCTGTCCTGGCACATTTGCGTGTGCGATACTTCCCTCCGGGTCTTCGGGCCTTGCGAGGCTCTGTGTTCTGCGAGCGCTGCTACTCGCAGCTGAGAAGGACCGTGGAGCTAGCGGCGAATTCGGAGAGCTCTTCGCTGCACTGCGCCGCTCGCAAGCGGCTTCGTTCTTCGCCTTCTGCCGTCCGGCGAGAGCTGAACTCCGGCGGTCAGCTGCAGCTCTGCCCAACAGCGTGTTCTCAGTTCTGCGGGCAAGCACGCCCTCTTGCCTTGGCCCCGAGAGCAAAGTCCCGAGCGAGCACTCGACTCAGTGCAATGCACCCAGAAGGACGCTCTCGCTCGCCTTTCAAGGAGCGATTCCTAACAGCAGAAGCAGCAGAGGCACAAACTGCATGACGAGAAGGGACAACGTAGAACACGTCTCTGTCCTGGCACATTTGCGTGTGCGATACTTCCCTCCGGGTCTTCGGGCCTTGCGAAGCTCTGTGTACTGCGAGCGCTGCTACTCGCAGCTGAGAAGGACCGTGGAGCTAGCGGCGAATTCGGAGAGCTCTTCGCTGCACTGCGCCGCTCGCAAGCGGCTTCGTTCTTCGCCTTCTGCCGTCCGCCGAGAGCTGAACTCCGGCGGTCAGTTGCAGCTCTGCCCAACAGCGTGTTCTCAGTTCTGCGGGCAAGCACGCCCTCTTGCCTTGGCCCCGAGAGCAAAGTCCCGAGCGAGCACTCGACTCAGTGCAATGCACCCAGAAGGACGCTCTCGCTCGTCTTTCAAGGAGCGATTCCTAACAGCAGAAGCAGCAGAGGCACAAACTGCATGACGAGAAGGGACAACGTAGAACACGTCTCTGTCCTGGCACATTTGCGTGTGCGATACTTCCCTCCGGGTCTTCGGGACTTGCGAGGCTCTGTGTACTGCGAGCGCTGCTACTCGCAGCTGAGAAGGACCGTGGAGCTAGCGGCGAATTCGGAGAGCTCTTCGCTGCACTGCGCCGCTCGCAAGCGGCTTCGTTCTTCGCCTTCTGCCGTCCGGCGAGAGCTGAACTCCGGCGGTCAGTTGCAGCGCTGCCCAACAGCGTGTTCTCAGTTCTGCGGGCAAGCACGCCCTCTTGCCTTGGCCCCGAGTGCAAAGTCCCGAGCGAGCACTCGACTCAGTGCAATGCACCCAGAAGGACGCTCTCGCTCGCCTTTCAAGGAGCGATTCCTAACAGCAGAAGCAGCAGAGGCACAAACTGCATGACGAGAAGGGACAACGTAGAACACGTCTCTGTCCTGGCACATTTCCGTGTGCCATACTTCCCTCCGGGTCTTCGGGCCTTGCGAGGCTCTGTGTTCTGCGAGCGCTGCTACTCGCAGCTGAGAAGGACCGTGGAGCTAGCGGCGAATTCGGAGAGCTCTTCGCTGCACTGCGCCGCTCGCAAGCGGCTTCGTTCTTCGCCTTCTGCCGTCCGGCGAGAGCTGAACTCCGGCGGTCAGCTGCAGCTCTGCCCAACAGCGTGTTCTCAGTTCTGCGGGCAAGCACGCCCTCTTGCCTTGGCCCCGAGTGCAAAGTCCCGAGCGAGCACTCGACTCAGTGCAATGCACCCAGAAGGACGCTCTCGCTCGCCTTTCAAGGAGCGATTCCTAACAGCAGAAGCAGCAGAGGCACAAACTGCATGACGAGAAGGGACAACGTAGAACACGTCTCTGTCCTGGCACATTTCCGTGTGCCATACTTCCCTCCGGGTCTTCGGTCCTTGCGAAGCTCTGTGTACTGCGAGCGCTGCTACTCGCAGCTGAGAAGGACCGTGGAGCTAGCGGCGAATTCGGAGAGCTCTTCGCTGCACTGCGCCGCTCGCAAGCGGCTTCGTTCTTCGCCTTCTGCCGTCCGGCGAGAGCTGAACTCCGGCGGTCACTTGCAGCTCTGCCCAACAGCGTGTTCTCAGTTCTGCGGGCAAGCACGCCCTCTTGCCTTGGCCCCGAGAGCAAAGTCCAGAGCGAGCACTCGACTCAGTGCAATGCACCCAGAAGGACGCTCTCGCTCGCCTTTCAGGGAGCGATTCCTAACAGCAGAAGCAGCAGAGGCACAAACTGCATGACGAGAAGGGACAACGTAGAACACGTCTCTGTCCTGGCACATTTCCGTGTGCGATACTTCCCTCCGGGTCTTCGGGCCTTGCGAAGCTCTGTGTACTGCGAGCGCTGCTACTCGCAGCTGAGAAGGACCGTGGAGCTAGCGGCGAATTCGGAGAGCTCTTCGCTGCACTGCGCCGCTCGCAAGCGGCTTCGTTCTTCGCCTTCTGCCGTCCGGCGAGAGCTGAACTCCGGCGGTCAGTTGCAGCTCTGCCCAACAGCGTGTTCTCAGTTCTGCGGGCAAGCACGCCCTCTTGCCTTGGCCCCGAGAGCAAAGTCCCGAGCGAGCACTCGACTCAGTGCAATGCACCCAGAAGGACGCTCTCGCTCGCCTTTCAGGGAGCGATTCCTAACAGCAGAAGCAGCAGAGGCACAAACTGCATGACGAGAAGGGACAACGTAGAACACGTCTCTGTCCTGGCACATTTGCGTGTGCGATACTTCCCTCCGGGTCTTCGGGCCTTGCGAAGCTCTGTGTACTGCGAGCGCTGCTACTCGCAGCTGAGAAGGACCGTGGAGCTAGCGGCGAATTCGGAGAGCTCTTCGCTGCACTGCGCCGCTCGCAAGCGGCTTCGTTCTTCGCCTTCTGCCGTCCGGCGAGAGCTGAACTCCGGCGGTCACTTGCAGCTCTGCCCAACAGCGTGTTCTCAGTTCTGCGGGCAAGCACGCCCTCTTGCCTTGGCCCCGAGTGCAAAGTCCCGAGCGAGCACTCGACTCAGTGCAATGCACCCAGAAGGACGCTCTCGCTCGCCTTTCAAGGAGCGATTCCTAACAGCAGAAGCAGCAGAGGCACAAACTGCATGACGAGAAGGGACAACGTAGAACACGTCTCTGTCCTGGCACATTTGCGTGTGCGATACTTCCCTCCGGGTCTTCGGGCCTTGCGAAGCTCTGTGTACTGCGAGCGCTGCTACTCGCAGCTGAGAAGGACCGTGGAGCTAGCGGCGAATTCGGAGAGCTCTTCGCTGCACTGCGCCGCTCGCAAGCGGCTTCGTTCTTCGCCTTCTGCCGTCCGGCGAGAGCTGAACTCCGGCGGTCAGCTGCAGCTCTGCCCAACAGCGTGTTCTCAGTTCTGCGGGCAAGCACGCCCTCTTGCCTTGGCCCCGAGAGCAAAGTCCCGAGCGAGCACTCGACTCAGTGCAATGCACCCAGAAGGACGCTCTCGCTCGCCTTTCAAGGAGCGATTCCTAACAGCAGAAGCAGCAGAGGCACAAACTGCATGACGAGAAGGGACAACGTAGAACACGTCTCTGTCCTGGCACATTTGCGTGTGCGATACTTCCCTCCGGGTCTTCGGGCCTTGCGAGGCTCTGTGTTCTGCGAGCGCTGCTACTCGCAGCTGAGAAGGACCGTGGAGCTAGCGGCGAATTCGGAGAGCTCTTCGCTGCACTGCGCCGCTCGCAAGCGGCTTCGTTCTTCGCCTTCTGCCGTCCGGCGAGAGCTGAACTCCAGCGGTCAGTTGCAGCTCTGCCCAACAGCGTGTTCTCAGTTCTGCGGGCAAGCACGCCCTCTTGCCTTGGCCCCGAGAGCAAAGTCCCGAGCGAGCACTCGACTCAGTGCAATGCACCCAGAAGGACGCTCTCGCTCGCCTTTCAGGGAGCGATTCCTAACAGCAGAAGCAGCAGAGGCACAAACTGCATGACGAGAAGGGACAACGTAGAACACGTCTCTGTCCTGGCACATTTGCGTGTGCGATACTTCCCTCCGGGTCTTCGGGCCTTGCGAGGCTCTGTGTTCTGCGAGCGCTGCTACTCGCAGCTGAGAAGGACCGTGGAGCTAGCGGCGAATTCGGAGAGCTCTTCGCTGCACTGCGCCGCTCGCAAGCGGCTTCGTTCTTCGCCTTCTGCCGTCCGGCGAGAGCTGAACTCCGGCGGTCAGCTGCAGCTCTGCCCAACAGCGTGTTCTCAGTTCTGCGGGCAAGCACGCCCTCTTGCCTTGGCCCCGAGTGCAAAGTCCCGAGCGAGCACTCGACTCAGTGCAATGCACCCAGAAGGACGCTCTCGCTCGCCTTTCAAGGAGCGATTCCTAACAGCAGAAGCAGCAGAGGCACAAACTGCATGACGAGAAGGGACAACGTAGAACACGTCTCTGTCCTGGCACATTTCCGTGTGCCATACTTCCCTCCGGGTCTTCGGTCCTTGCGAAGCTCTGTGTACTGCGAGCGCTGCTACTCGCAGCTGAGAAGGACCGTGGAGCTAGCGGCGAATTCGGAGAGCTCTTCGCTGCACTGCGCCGCTCGCAAGCGGCTTCGTTCTTCGCCTTCTGCCGTCCGGCGAGAGCTGAACTCCGGCGGTCACTTGCAGCTCTGCCCAACAGCGTGTTCTCAGTTCTGCGGGCAAGCACGCCCTCTTGCCTTGGCCCCGAGTGCAAAGTCCCGAGCGAGCACTCGACTCAGTGCAATGCACCCAGAAGGACGCTCTCGCTCGCCTTTCAAGGAGCGATTCCTAACAGCAGAAGCAGCAGAGGCACAAACTGCATGACGAGAAGGGACAACGTAGAACACGTCTCTGTCCTGGCACATTTGCGTGTGCGATACTTCCCTCCGGGTCTTCGGGCCTTGCGAAGCTCTGTGTACTGCGAGCGCTGCTACTCGCAGCTGAGAAGGACCGTGGAGCTAGCGGCGAATTCGGAGAGCTCTTCGCTGCACTGCGCCGCTCGCAAGCGGCTTCGTTCTTCGCCTTCTGCCGTCCGGCGAGAGCTGAACTCCGGCGGTCACTTGCAGCTCTGCCCAACAGCGTGTTCTCAGTTCTGCGGGCAAGCACGCCCTCTTGCCTTGGCCCCGAGTGCAAAGTCCCGAGCGAGCACTCGACTCAGTGCAATGCACCCAGAAGGACGCTCTCGCTCGCCTTTCAAGGAGCGATTCCTAACAGCAGAAGCAGCAGAGGCACAAACTGCATGACGAGAAGGGACAACGTAGAACACGTCTCTGTCCTGGCACATTTCCGTGTGCCATACTTCCCTCCGGGTCTTCGGGCCTTGCGAGGCTCTGTGTTCTGCGAGCGCTGCTACTCGCAGCTGAGAAGGACCGTGGAGCTAGCGGCGAATTCGGAGAGCTCTTCGCTGCACTGCGCCGCTCGCAAGCGGCTTCGTTCTTCGCCTTCTGCCGTCCGGCGAGAGCTGAACTCCGGCGGTCAGTTGCAGCTCTGCCCAACAGCGTGTTCTCAGTTCTGCGGGCAAGCACGCCCTCTTGCCTTGGCCCCGAGAGCAAAGTCCCGAGCGAGCACTCGACTCAGTGCAATGCACCCAGAAGGACGCTCTCGCTCGCCTTTCAGGGAGCGATTCCTAACAGCAGAAGCAGCAGAGGCACAAACTGCATGACGAGAAGGGACAACGTAGAACACGTCTCTGTCCTGCCACATTTGCGTGTGCGATACTTCCCTCCGGGTCTTCGGGCCTTGCGAAGCTCTGTGTACTGCGAGCGCTGCTACTCGCAGCTGAGAAGGACCGTGGAGCTAGCGGCGAATTCGGAGAGCTCTTCGCTGCACTGCGCCGCTCGCAAGCGGCTTCGTTCTTCGCCTTCTGCCGTCCGCCGAGAGCTGAACTCCGGCGGTCACTTGCAGCTCTGCCCAACAGCGTGTTCTCAGTTCTGCGGGCAAGCACGCCCTCTTGCCTTGGCCCCGAGTGCAAAGTCCCGAGCGAGCACTCGACTCAGTGCAATGCACCCAGAAGGACGCTCTCGCTCGCCTTTCAAGGAGCGATTCCGAACAGCAGAAGCAGCAGAGGCACAAACTGCATGACGAGAAGGGACAACGTAGAACACGTCTCTGTCCTGGCACATTTGCGTGTGCGATACTTCCCTCCGGGTCTTCGGGCCTTGCGAGGCTCTGTGTTCTGCGAGCGCTGCTACTCGCAGCTGAGAAGGACCGTGGAGCTAGCGGCGAATTCGGAGAGCTCTTCGCTGCACTGCGCCGCTCGCAAGCGGCTTCGTTCTTCGCCTTCTGCCGTCCGGCGAGAGCTGAACTCCGGCGGTCAGTTGCAGCTCTGCCCAACAGCGTGTTCTCAGTTCTGCGGGCAAGCACGCCCTCTTGCCTTGGCCCCGAGTGCAAAGTCCCGAGCGAGCACTCGACTCAGTGCAATGCACCCAGAAGGACGCTCTCGCTCGCCTTTCAGGGAGCGATTCCTAACAGCAGAAGCAGCAGAGGCACAAACTGCATGACGAGAAGGGACAACGTAGAACACGTCTCTGTCCTGGCACATTTGCGTGTGCGATACTTCCCTCCGGGTCTTCGGGCCTTGCGAAGCTCTGTGTACTGCGAGCGCTGCTACTCGCAGCTGAGAAGGACCGTGGAGCTAGCGGCGAATTCGGAGAGCTCTTCGCTGCACTGCGCCGCTCGCAAGCGGCTTCGTTCTTCGCCTTCTGCCGTCCGCCGAGAGCTGAACTCCGGCGGTCACTTGCAGCTCTGCCCAACAGCGTGTTCTCAGTTCTGCGGGCAAGCACGCCCTCTTGCCTTGGCCCCGAGTGCAAAGTCCCGAGCGAGCACTCGACTCAGTGCAATGCACCCAGAAGGACGCTCTCGCTCGCCTTTCAAGGAGCGATTCCGAACAGCAGAAGCAGCAGAGGCACAAACTGCATGACGAGAAGGGACAACGTAGAACACGTCTCTGTCCTGGCACATTTGCGTGTGCGATACTTCCCTCCGGGTCTTCGGGCCTTGCGAGGCTCTGTGTTCTGCGAGCGCTGCTACTCGCAGCTGAGAAGGACCGTGGAGCTAGCGGCGAATTCGGAGAGCTCTTCGCTGCACTGCGCCGCTCGCAAGCGGCTTCGTTCTTCGCCTTCTGCCGTCCGGCGAGAGCTGAACTCCGGCGGTCAGTTGCAGCTCTGCCCAACAGCGTGTTCTCAGTTCTGCGGGCAAGCACGCCCTCTTGCCTTGGCCCCGAGAGCAAAGTCCCGAGCGAGCACTCGACTCAGTGCAATGCACCCAGAAGGACGCTCTCGCTCGCCTTTCAGGGAGCGATTCCTAACAGCAGAAGCAGCAGAGGCACAAACTGCATGACGAGAAGGGACAACGTAGAACACGTCTCTGTCCTGGCACATTTGCGTGTGCGATACTTCCCTCCGGGTCTTCGGGCCTTGCGAAGCTCTGTGTACTGCGAGCGCTGCTACTCGCAGCTGAGAAGGACCGTGGAGCTAGCGGCGAATTCGGAGAGCTCTTCGCTGCACTGCGCCGCTCGCAAGCGGCTTCGTTCTTCGCCTTCTGCCGTCCGGCGAGAGCTGAACTCCGGCGGTCACTTGCAGCTCTGCCCAACAGCGTGTTCTCAGTTCTGCGGGCAAGCACGCCCTCTTGCCTTGGCCCCGAGTGCAAAGTCCCGAGCGAGCACTCGACTCAGTGCAATGCACCCAGAAGGACGCTCTCGCTCGCCTTTCAAGGAGCGATTCCTAACAGCAGAAGCAGCAGAGGCACAAACTGCATGACGAGAAGGGACAACGTAGAACACGTCTCTGTCCTGGCACATTTGCGTGTGCGATACTTCCCTCCGGGTCTTCGGGCCTTGCGAAGCTCTGTGTACTGCGAGCGCTGCTACTCGCAGCTGAGAAGGACCGTGGAGCTAGCGGCGAATTCGGAGAGCTCTTCGCTGCACTGCGCCGCTCGCAAGCGGCTTCGTTCTTCGCCTTCTGCCGTCCGGCGAGAGCTGAACTCCGGCGGTCAGCTGCAGCTCTGCCCAACAGCGTGTTCTCAGTTCTGCGGGCAAGCACGCCCTCTTGCCTTGGCCCCGAGAGCAAAGTCCCGAGCGAGCACTCGACTCAGTGCAATGCACCCAGAAGGACGCTCTCGCTCGCCTTTCAAGGAGCGATTCCTAACAGCAGAAGCAGCAGAGGCACAAACTGCATGACGAGAAGGGACAACGTAGAACACGTCTCTGTCCTGGCACATTTGCGTGTGCGATACTTCCCTCCGGGTCTTCGGGCCTTGCGAGGCTCTGTGTTCTGCGAGCGCTGCTACTCGCAGCTGAGAAGGACCGTGGAGCTAGCGGCGAATTCGGAGAGCTCTTCGCTGCACTGCGCCGCTCGCAAGCGGCTTCGTTCTTCGCCTTCTGCCGTCCGGCGAGAGCTGAACTCCAGCGGTCAGTTGCAGCTCTGCCCAACAGCGTGTTCTCAGTTCTGCGGGCAAGCACGCCCTCTTGCCTTGGCCCCGAGAGCAAAGTCCCGAGCGAGCACTCGACTCAGTGCAATGCACCCAGAAGGACGCTCTCGCTCGCCTTTCAGGGAGCGATTCCTAACAGCAGAAGCAGCAGAGGCACAAACTGCATGACGAGAAGGGACAACGTAGAACACGTCTCTGTCCTGGCACATTTGCGTGTGCGATACTTCCCTCCGGGTCTTCGGGCCTTGCGAGGCTCTGTGTTCTGCGAGCGCTGCTACTCGCAGCTGAGAAGGACCGTGGAGCTAGCGGCGAATTCGGAGAGCTCTTCGCTGCACTGCGCCGCTCGCAAGCGGCTTCGTTCTTCGCCTTCTGCCGTCCGGCGAGAGCTGAACTCCGGCGGTCAGCTGCAGCTCTGCCCAACAGCGTGTTCTCAGTTCTGCGGGCAAGCACGCCCTCTTGCCTTGGCCCCGAGTGCAAAGTCCCGAGCGAGCACTCGACTCAGTGCAATGCACCCAGAAGGACGCTCTCGCTCGCCTTTCAAGGAGCGATTCCTAACAGCAGAAGCAGCAGAGGCACAAACTGCATGACGAGAAGGGACAACGTAGAACACGTCTCTGTCCTGGCACATTTCCGTGTGCCATACTTCCCTCCGGGTCTTCGGTCCTTGCGAAGCTCTGTGTACTGCGAGCGCTGCTACTCGCAGCTGAGAAGGACCGTGGAGCTAGCGGCGAATTCGGAGAGCTCTTCGCTGCACTGCGCCGCTCGCAAGCGGCTTCGTTCTTCGCCTTCTGCCGTCCGGCGAGAGCTGAACTCCGGCGGTCACTTGCAGCTCTGCCCAACAGCGTGTTCTCAGTTCTGCGGGCAAGCACGCCCTCTTGCCTTGGCCCCGAGAGCAAAGTCCCGAGCGAGCACTCGACTCAGTGCAATGCACCCAGAAGGACGCTCTCGCTCGCCTTTCAAGGAGCGATTCCTAACAGCAGAAGCAGCAGAGGCACAAACTGCATGACGAGAAGGGACAACGTAGAACACGTCTCTGTCCTGGCACATTTGCGTGTGCGATACTTCCCTCCGGGTCTTCGGGCCTTGCGAAGCTCTGTGTACTGCGAGCGCTGCTACTCGCAGCTGAGAAGGACCGTGGAGCTAGCGGCGAATTCGGAGAGCTCTTCGCTGCACTGCGCCGCTCGCAAGCGGCTTCGTTCTTCGCCTTCTGCCGTCCGGCGAGAGCTGAACTCCGGCGGTCACTTGCAGCTCTGCCCAACAGCGTGTTCTCAGTTCTGCGGGCAAGCACGCCCTCTTGCCTTGGCCCCGAGTGCAAAGTCCCGAGCGAGCACTCGACTCAGTGCAATGCACCCAGAAGGACGCTCTCGCTCGCCTTTCAAGGAGCGATTCCTAACAGCAGAAGCAGCAGAGGCACAAACTGCATGACGAGAAGGGACAACGTAGAACACGTCTCTGTCCTGGCACATTTCCGTGTGCCATACTTCCCTCCGGGTCTTCGGGCCTTGCGAGGCTCTGTGTTCTGCGAGCGCTGCTACTCGCAGCTGAGAAGGACCGTGGAGCTAGCGGCGAATTCGGAGAGCTCTTCGCTGCACTGCGCCGCTCGCAAGCGGCTTCGTTCTTCGCCTTCTGCCGTCCGGCGAGAGCTGAACTCCGGCGGTCAGTTGCAGCTCTGCCCAACAGCGTGTTCTCAGTTCTGCGGGCAAGCACGCCCTCTTGCCTTGGCCCCGAGAGCAAAGTCCCGAGCGAGCACTCGACTCAGTGCAATGCACCCAGAAGGACGCTCTCGCTCGCCTTTCAGGGAGCGATTCCTAACAGCAGAAGCAGCAGAGGCACAAACTGCATGACGAGAAGGGACAACGTAGAACACGTCTCTGTCCTGCCACATTTGCGTGTGCGATACTTCCCTCCGGGTCTTCGGGCCTTGCGAAGCTCTGTGTACTGCGAGCGCTGCTACTCGCAGCTGAGAAGGACCGTGGAGCTAGCGGCGAATTCGGAGAGCTCTTCGCTGCACTGCGCCGCTCGCAAGCGGCTTCGTTCTTCGCCTTCTGCCGTCCGCCGAGAGCTGAACTCCGGCGGTCACTTGCAGCTCTGCCCAACAGCGTGTTCTCAGTTCTGCGGGCAAGCACGCCCTCTTGCCTTGGCCCCGAGTGCAAAGTCCCGAGCGAGCACTCGACTCAGTGCAATGCACCCAGAAGGACGCTCTCGCTCGCCTTTCAAGGAGCGATTCCGAACAGCAGAAGCAGCAGAGGCACAAACTGCATGACGAGAAGGGACAACGTAGAACACGTCTCTGTCCTGGCACATTTGCGTGTGCGATACTTCCCTCCGGGTCTTCGGGCCTTGCGAGGCTCTGTGTTCTGCGAGCGCTGCTACTCGCAGCTGAGAAGGACCGTGGAGCTAGCGGCGAATTCGGAGAGCTCTTCGCTGCACTGCGCCGCTCGCAAGCGGCTTCGTTCTTCGCCTTCTGCCGTCCGGCGAGAGCTGAACTCCGGCGGTCAGTTGCAGCTCTGCCCAACAGCGTGTTCTCAGTTCTGCGGGCAAGCACGCCCTCTTGCCTTGGCCCCGAGTGCAAAGTCCCGAGCGAGCACTCGACTCAGTGCAATGCACCCAGAAGGACGCTCTCGCTCGCCTTTCAGGGAGCGATTCCTAACAGCAGAAGCAGCAGAGGCACAAACTGCATGACGAGAAGGGACAACGTAGAACACGTCTCTGTCCTGGCACATTTGCGTGTGCGATACTTCCCTCCGGGTCTTCGGGCCTTGCGAAGCTCTGTGTACTGCGAGCGCTGCTACTCGCAGCTGAGAAGGACCGTGGAGCTAGCGGCGAATTCGGAGAGCTCTTCGCTGCACTGCGCCGCTCGCAAGCGGCTTCGTTCTTCGCCTTCTGCCGTCCGCCGAGAGCTGAACTCCGGCGGTCACTTGCAGCTCTGCCCAACAGCGTGTTCTCAGTTCTGCGGGCAAGCACGCCCTCTTGCCTTGGCCCCGAGTGCAAAGTCCCGAGCGAGCACTCGACTCAGTGCAATGCACCCAGAAGGACGCTCTCGCTCGCCTTTCAAGGAGCGATTCCGAACAGCAGAAGCAGCAGAGGCACAAACTGCATGACGAGAAGGGACAACGTAGAACACGTCTCTGTCCTGGCACATTTGCGTGTGCGATACTTCCCTCCGGGTCTTCGGGCCTTGCGAGGCTCTGTGTTCTGCGAGCGCTGCTACTCGCAGCTGAGAAGGACCGTGGAGCTAGCGGCGAATTCGGAGAGCTCTTCGCTGCACTGCGCCGCTCGCAAGCGGCTTCGTTCTTCGCCTTCTGCCGTCCGGCGAGAGCTGAACTCCGGCGGTCAGTTGCAGCTCTGCCCAACAGCGTGTTCTCAGTTCTGCGGGCAAGCACGCCCTCTTGCCTTGGCCCCGAGTGCAAAGTCCCGAGCGAGCACTCGACTCAGTGCAATGCACCCAGAAGGACGCTCTCGCTCGCCTTTCAAGGAGCGATTCCTAACAGCAGAAGCAGCAGAGGCACAAACTGCATGACGAGAAGGGACAACGTAGAACACGTCTCTGTCCTGGCACATTTGCGTGTGCGATACTTCCCTCCGGGTCTTCGGGCCTTGCGAGGCTCTGTGTACTGCGAGCGCTGCTACTCGCAGCTGAGAAGGACCGTGGAGCTAGCGGCGAATTCGGAGAGCTCTTCGCTGCACTGCGCCGCTCGCAAGCGGCTTCGTTCTTCGCCTTCTGCCGTCCGGCGAGAGCTGAACTCCGGCGGTCAGCTGCAGCTCTGCCCAACAGCGTGTTCTCAGTTCTGCGGGCAAGCACGCCCTCTTGCCTTGGCCCCGAGAGCAAAGTCCCGAGCGAGCACTCGACTCAGTGCAATGCACCCAGAAGGACGCTCTCGCTCGCCTTTCAAGGAGCGATTCCTAACAGCAGAAGCAGCAGAGGCACAAACTGCATGACGAGAAGGGACAACGTAGAACACGTCTCTGTCCTGGCACATTTGCGTGTGCGATACTTCCCTCCGGGTCTTCGGGCCTTGCGAAGCTCTGTGTACTGCGAGCGCTGCTACTCGCAGCTGAGAAGGACCGTGGAGCTAGCGGCGAATTCGGAGAGCTCTTCGCTGCACTGCGCCGCTCGCAAGCGGCTTCGTTCTTCGCCTTCTGCCGTCCGCCGAGAGCTGAACTCCAGCGGTCAGTTGCAGCTCTGCCCAACAGCGTGTTCTCAGTTCTGCGGGCAAGCACGCCCTCTTGCCTTGGCCCCGAGTGCAAAGTCCCGAGCGAGCACTCGACTCAGTGCAATGCACCCAGAAGGACGCTCTCGCTCGCCTTTCAAGGAGCGATTCCTAACAGCAGAAGCAGCAGAGGCACAAACTGCATGACGAGAAGGGACAACGTAGAACACGTCTCTGTCCTGGCACATTTCCGTGTGCGATACTTCCCTCCGGGTCTTCGGGCCTTGCGAAGCTCTGTGTACTGCGAGCGCTGCTACTCGCAGCTGAGAAGGACCGTGGAGCTAGCGGCGAATTCGGAGAGCTCTTCGCTGCACTGCGCCGCTCGCAAGCGGCTTCGTTCTTCGCCTTCTGCCGTCCGGCGAGAGCTGAACTCCGGCGGTCACTTGCAGCTCTGCCCAACAGCGTGTTCTCAGTTCTGCGGGCAAGCACGCCCTCTTGCCTTGGCCCCGAGTGCAAAGTCCCGAGCGAGCACTCGACTCAGTGCAATGCACCCAGAATGACGCTCTCGCTCGCCTTTCAGGGAGCGATTCCTAACAGCAGAAGCAGCAGAGGCACAAACTGCATGACGAGAAGGGACAACGTAGAACACGTCTCTGTCCTGGCACATTTCCGTGTGCGATACTTCCCTCCGGGTCTTCGGTCCTTGCGAAGCTCTGTGTACTGCGAGCGCTGCTACTCGCAGCTGAGAAGGACCGTGGAGCTAGCGGCGAATTCGGAGAGCTCTTCGCTGCACTGCGCCGCTCGCAAGCGGCTTCGTTCTTCGCCTTCTGCCGTCCGGCGAGAGCTGAACTCCGGCGGTCAGTTGCAGCTCTGCCCAACAGCGTGTTCTCAGTTCTGCGGGCAAGCACGCCCTCTTGCCTTGGCCCCGAGTGCAAAGTCCCGAGCGAGCACTCGACGCAGTGCAATGCACCCAGAAGGACGCTCTCGCTCGCCTTTCAAGGAGCGATTCCTAACAGCAGAAGCAGCAGAGGCACAAACTGCATGACGAGAAGGGACAACGTAGAACACGTCTCTGTCCTGGCACATTTGCGTGTGCGATACTTCCCTCCGGGTCTTCGGGCCTTGCGAGGCTCTGTGTACTGCGAGCGCTGCTACTCGCAGCTGAGAAGGACCGTGGAGCTAGCGGCGAATTCGGAGAGCTCTTCGCTGCACTGCGCCGCTCGCAAGCGGCTTCGTTCTTCGCCTTCTGCCGTCGGCGAGAGCTGAACTCCAGCGGTCAGTTGCAGCGCTGCCCAACAGCGTGTTCTCAGTTCTGCGGGCAAGCACGCCCTCTTGCCTTGGCCCCGAGTGCAAAGTCCCGAGCGAGCACTCGACTCAGTGCAATGCACCCAGAAGGACGCTCTCGCTCGCCTTTCAAGGAGCGATTCCTAACAGCAGAAGCAGCAGAGGCACAAACTGCATGACGAGAAGGGACAACGTAGAACACGTCTCTGTCCTGGCACATTTGCGTGTGCGATACTTCCCTCCGGGTCTTCGGGCCTTGCGAGGCTCTGTGTTCTGCGAGCGCTGCTACTCGCAGCTGAGAAGGACCGTGGAGCTAGCGGCGAATTCGGAGAGCTCTTCGCTGCACTGCGCCGCTCGCAAGCGGCTTCGTTCTTCGCCTTCTGCCGTCCGGCGAGACCTGAACTCCAGCGGTCAGCTGCAGCTCTGCCCAACAGCGTGTTCTCAGTTCTGCGGGCAAGCACGCCCTCTTGCCTTGGCCCCGAGTGCCAAGTCCCGAGCGAGCACTCGACTCAGTGCAATGCACCCAGAAGGACGCTCTCGCTCGCCTTTCAAGGAGCGATTCCTAACAGCAGAAGCAGCAGAGGCACAAACTGCATGACGAGAAGGGACAACGTAGAACACGTCTCTGTCCTGGCACATTTCCGTGTGCCATACTTCCCTCCGGGTCTTCGGTCCTTGCGAAGCTCTGTGTACTGCGAGCGCTGCTACTCGCAGCTGAGAAGGACCGTGGAGCTAGCGGCGAATTCGGAGAGCTCTTCGCTGCACTGCGCCGCTCGCAAGCGGCTTCGTTCTTCGCCTTCTGCCGTCCGGCGAGAGCTGAACTCCGGCGGTCACTTGCAGCTCTGCCCAACAGCGTGTTCTCAGTTCTGCGGGCAAGCACGCCCTCTTGCCTTGGCCCCGAGTGCAAAGTCCCGAGCGAGCACTCGACTCAGTGCAATGCACCCGGAAGGACGCTCTCGCTCGCCTTTCAGGGAGCGATTCCTAACAGCAGAAGCAGCAGAGGCACAAACTGCATGACGAGAAGGGACAACGTAGAACACGTCTCTGTCCTGGCACATTTTCGTGTGCGATACTTCCCTCCGGGTCTTCGGGCCTTGCGAAGCTCTGTGTACTGCGAGCGCTGCTACTCGCAGCTGAGAAGGACCGTGGAGCTAGCGGCGAATTCGGAGAGCTCTTCGCTGCACTGCGCCGCTCGCAAGCGGCTTCGTTCTTCGCCTTCTGCCGTCCGGCGAGAGCTGAACTCCGGCGGTCAGTTGCAGCTCTGCCCAACAGCGTGTTCTCAGTTCTGCGGGCAAGCACGCCCTCTTGCCTTGGCCCCGAGTGCAAAGTCCCGAGCGAGCACTCGACTCAGTGCAATGCACCCAGAAGGACGCTCTCGCTCGCCTTTCAGGGAGCGATTCCTAACAGCAGAAGCAGCAGAGGCACAAACTGCATGACGAGAAGGGACAACGTAGAACACGTCTCTGTCCTGGCACATTTGCGTGTGCGATACTTCCCTCCGGGTCTTCGGTCCTTGCGAAGCTCTGTGTACTGCGAGCGCTGCTACTCGCAGCTGAGAAGGACCGTGGAGCTAGCGGCGAATTCGGAGAGCTCTTCGCTGCACTGCGCCGCTCGCAAGCGGCTTCGTTCTTCGCCTTCTGCCGTCCGCCGAGAGCTGAACTCCGGCGGTCCCTTGCAGCTCTGCCCAACAGCGTGTTCTCAGTTCTGCGGGCAAGCACGCCCTCTTGCCTTGGCCCCGAGAGCAAAGTCCCGAGCGAGCACTCGACTCAGTGCAATGCACCCAGAAGGACGCTCTCGCTCGTCTTTCAAGGAGCGATTCCTAACAGCAGAAGCAGCAGAGGCACAAACTGCATGACGAGAAGGGACAACGTAGAACACGTCTCTGTCCTGGCACATTTGCGTGTGCGATACTTCCCTCCGGGTCTTCGGGCCTTGCGAGGCTCTGTGTACTGCGAGCGCTGCTACTCGCAGCTGAGAAGGACCGTGGAGCTAGCGGCGAATTCGGAGAGCTCTTCGCTGCACTGCGCCGCTCGCAAGCGGCTTCGTTCTTCGCCTTCTGCCGTCCGCCGAGAGCTGAACTCCGGCGGTCACTTGCAGCTCTGCCCAACAGCGTGTTCTCAGTTCTGCGGGCAAGCACGCCCTCTTGCCTTGGCCCCGAGAGCAAAGTCCCGAGCGAGCACTCGACTCAGTGCAATGCACCCAGAAGGACGCTCTCGCTCGTCTTTCAAGGAGCGATTCCTAACAGCAGAAGCAGCAGAGGCACAAACTGCATGACGAGAAGGGACAACGTAGAACACGTCTCTGTCCTGGCACATTTCCGTGTGCCATACTTCCCTCCGGGTCTTCGGGCCTTGCGAGGCTCTGTGTACTGCGAGCGCTGCTACTCGCAGCTGAGAAGGACCGTGGAGCTAGCGGCGAATTCGGAGAGCTCTTCGCTGCACTGCGCCGCTCGCAAGCGGCTTCGTTCTTCGCCTTCTGCCGTCCGGCGAGAGCTGAACTCCGGCGGTCAGTTGCAGCTCTGCCCAACAGCGTGTTCTCAGTTCTGCGGGCAAGCACGCCCTCTTGCCTTGGCCCCGAGTGCAAAGTCCCGAGCGAGCACTCGACTCAGTGCAATGCACCCAGAAGGACGCTCTCGCTCGCCTTTCAAGGAGCGATTCCTAACAGCAGAAGCAGCAGAGGCACAAACTGCATGACGAGAAGGGACAACGTAGAACACGTCTCTGTCCTGGCACATTTGCGTGTGAGATACTTCCCTCCGGGTCTTCGGGCCTTGCGAGGCTCTGTGTACTGCGAGCGCTGCTACTCGCAGCTGAGAAGGACCGTGGAGCTAGCGGCGAATTCGGAGAGCTCTTCGCTGCACTGCGCCGCTCGCAAGCGGCTTCGTTCTTCGCCTTCTGCCGTCCGGCGAGAGCTGAACTCCGGCGGTCAGTTGCAGCTCTGCCCAACAGCGTGTTCTCAGTTCTGCGGGCAAGCACGCCCTCTTGCCTTGGCCCCGAGAGCAAAGTCCCGAGCGAGCACTCGACTCAGTGCAATGCACCCAGAAGGACGCTCTCGCTCGCCTTTCAAGGAGCGATTCCTAACAGCAGAAGCAGCAGAGGCACAAACTGCATGACGAGAAGGGACAACGTAGAACACGTCTCTGTCCTGGCACATTTTCGTGTGCGATACTTCCCTCCGGGTCTTCGGTCCTTGCGAAGCTCTATGTACTGCGAGCGCTGCTACTTGCAGCTGAGAAGGACCGCGGAGCTAGCAGCGAATTCGGAGAGCGCTAAGCACGAAGTCAAGAAGCGAGACGTGTCCCTGCAACGCGGTGCTAAGAGCAGCTTCCTCGCGGCGGGGGCGAGCTCCGGCCACAAGACATTCTCGTCGTAGCAACGGATCTCCGTGAAGGGCGTAGGCGAAAAGCTTTCGTTTTCCATTCGAACTGCGAGAGAGGCAGACTGTTACACGGAGCTCTGAGAACAAAGGTGCACGCCCTAGGCGGGCTTGGGCAGAAGAAGCGTTCTCGAGCTCTTGGCTGCCCGCACACTGCTGGGTATGTGGCGCCCCTGCAGCGGCTTCCGGCCGCCGGCAAGTGAAAGCGGAGCAAGGCGTGGGCGAGGGCGAGGGCGGTGAACGAAGCGGCTATGTGCCGTGCTTGTGTGCACCACGTTAGAGGCTACTAGGAGAGGAAGGTGGTTGACTCTCGCTTGCCTTCCCAAGTGCCCTTAGCAGTCGGAAGGAGCAAGCTGAAGCACTGCTGCTTGTGCTGCTCCTTGGTTCCCTTGCAGCCCGCTCTGAAAGCATTGGCGGTCACTTCTAGGCGCCGAGTTGCACACACACAGCACCACGTTAAGTGTCGCGGAGAAGGGAAATCCAGAGTGCAGCGAGGAGCTGGACGTGGCTTACGTGCAGTAAGGAAAAGGTGAACCTAAGCAGTGCCTCTTCAATCTGGCCGCCTCTGCTCTGGTAGCAACTTTTGCAAGTCGGCAAAGGGAGCCGCGAGTATGTAGAACGGAGGGCAGCGAGACGCCGTGTGTTATGCGCCCTTTCAGGGCTGCTGACAAGGGGCTACTTTAAGAACGCTTTCTTCTTCCTCGCGTCCTTCTCGCTTCGTTCTAGCTGCATGGAGTACAGCACAGCGAAGGAGTGAAGACGGGCACTGCCCCAGCTTTTGCCCTGGCGTGCAACGGCTGTGTGCTGCTTTTCCAAGCAGCAAGAGCACTGAGAAGTGAAAGCGATTGTGAAGGAGCTCTTTGGCTGCTCGTGTGCTCTTCGCTGCACTGCGCCGCTCGCAAGCGGCTTCGTTCTTCGGCGTCTGCCGTCCGGAGAGAGCTGAACTGCAGCGGTCAGTTTCAGCTCTGCCCAACAGCGTGCTCTCAGTTCTGCGGACAAGCACGCCCTGTTGCCTTGGCTCCGAGTGCAAAGTCCCTAGCGAGCACTCACTCAGTGCAATGCACCCAGAAAGACGCTCTCGCTCGTCTTTCAAGGATCGATTCCTAACAGCAGAAGCAGCAGAGGCACAAACTGGATGACGAGAAGGGACAATGTAGAACACGTCTCTGTCCTGGCACATTGTCGTGTGCGATATGTCCCTCCGGGTCTTCGGTCCTTGCGAAGCTCTATGTACTGTGAGCGCTGCTACTTGCAGCTGAGAAGGACCGCGGAGCTAGCAGCGAATTCGGAGAGCGCTAAGCACGAAGTCAAGAAGCGAGACGTGTCCCTGCAACGCGGTGCTACGAGCAGCTTCCTCGCGGCGGGGGCGAGCTCCGGCCACAAGACATTCTCGTCGTAGCAACGGATCTCCGTGAAGGGCGTAGGCGAAAAGCTTTCGTTTTCCATTCGAACTGCGAGAGAGGCAGACTGTTACACGGAACTCTGAGAACAAAGGTGCACGCCCTAGGCGGGCTTGGGCAGAAGAAGCGTTCTCGAGCTCTTGGCTGCCCGCACACTGCTGGGTATGTGGCGCCCCTGCAGCGGCTTCTGGCCGCCGGCAAGTGAAAGCGGAGCAAGGCGTGGGCGAGGGCGGTGATCGAAGCGGCTATGTGCCGTGCTTGTGTGCACCACGTTAGAGGCTACTAGGAGCGGAAGGTGGTTGACTCTCGCTTGCCTTCCCAAGTGCCCTTAGCAGTCGGAAGGAGCAAGCTGAAGCACTGCTGCTTGTGCTGCTCCTTGGTTCCCTTGCAGCCCGCTCTGAAAGCATTGGCGGTCACTTCTAGGCGCCGAGTTGCACACACACAGCACCACGTTAAGTGCCGCGGAGAAGGGAAATCCAGAGTGCAGCGAGGAACTGGACGTGGCTTTCGTGCAGTAAGGAAAAGGTGAACCTAAGCAGTGCCTCTTCAATCTGGCCGCCTCTGCTCTGGTAGCAACTTTTGCAAGTAGGCAAAGGGAGCCGCGAGTATGTAGAACGGAGGGCAGCGAGACGCCGTGTGTTATGCGCCCTTTCAGGGCTGCTGACAGGGGGCTACTTTAAGAACGCCTTCTTCTTCCTCGCGTCCTTCTTGCTTCGCTCTAGCTGCATGGAGTACAGCACAGCGAAGGAGTGAAGACGGGCACTGTCCCAGCTTTTGCCCTGGCCTGCCTGTGCTGCGCCTTTAGCTGCACACCAGAACAATGGCATTTCTTACCCGCAAGTTAAAAAGGGCTTTAGTGTAGCCTTAGGAATGGCAAGTGCCTAGGCATTAAGTTGAGCGACCACGTATGAGGGAGTCTTTAGAGGTTTCCTCCCCCATGGCGCAGGTTTATTCTCATTTTCGTGCTGAACTGAAAAGTCCGGGCATGGCAAGTCTGCCCTGCCTTGTGCAGAGACGAACACAAATGTGGGGCTATGATCCTCTGTGTTGGGAGCTCTGCTTCCGGGTGTGTGGGCCGCCATGAGCCCGCAGCAGCCGCCGAGGACACTGTGGATTGTGGATGAGGCTGGGCTGGCCCCCCGCCCCCCCGCTGGTCTGACAGCGGCAGGAGCTGCGTCGGAGCGGCATCGCCTGAGGGCCCCATGGGGGGCGGGGAGAGAGCCGGGAGTGACCCCGAGCGACACCGGAAGCGATATCCGTAGGGCCCGGAAGGCCAGCGTTGCCATCGAGTTTGGCCGGTAGGAGGCTTCTAAGGTGCTTTGAAAGGTGGAGCTTCTTTGCTCTAGGACAGTCTGGGAGAGCTGAGGGTGTCCAATCTGGAGAACAGAAGGCTCCAGGGAGACCTTCGAGCCCCTTGCAGTGCCTGCTGGGGCTCCAAGATAGCTGGGGAGGGACTTTGGAAAAGGTTCTGGACTCGCAGGACAAGGGGGAATAGCTTCAAACTGCCAGAGGGCTGGGGTAGATGGGATATTGGAAAGGAATTCTTCCTTGTGTGGGTGCTGAGGCCTGGCACATGTTGCTCAAAGAGGCTGTGTAGGAGCCCCATGGCAGGAAGCGTCCAGGGCCAGGCTGGAGCGGACATGGAGCAACCTGGACTAGTGGAAAAGTGTCCCTGCCCATGTCAGGATGTGGGAAGAAGAGAATCTGTCTCTAAGGTCGCTTCCAGTCCAAACCATTCTGGGATTCTAGGATTCATGGAAGGCCCTTTTCCAAGTGAAGTGTTGTATCTCTTGGCTCCCAGCTTGTAGTTGCCAGTTCTTCTGGAAGCAGGCGTGGCGAAGCAGCTGTGATGAGCCATGGGTTCTCAATAGGACGAGTGTGATATATTTGCAGAGAGGAAGGCTGCAGACAGATCTTCAAGGTCCAGGTAAAACAAGCAAAGGATTGAATAAAAGCCAAAGGTTGGTTGTGTTAGTTTGCTGGCTGTTGAAATGGCCCCAGGTCATTTTCAACATTTCTAATTTGGATTTGTTTGAGTAAAAAATGAATGTGTTACCTCCAGCGTAGGCTCTCCAATGCATCTCCATGTGCTCCCATCTCTTTGTTGTATATCGGGTTCTATTAACTGAAGACAGAATCATAACACAGTAGTAAAACATTTAGAGGCGTAGTTAGCCAGCTTCAGGAGTTTTCAACTCTGCTGTTGACTTTTCTGGTAACTGTAGGCAAGGCAACACAATCCAGTTACTCCACTTTTGCTCTCTGAGGAAAAGATGATCTTTTTTTTTTTTTTTTTTCTTCTCATTTTGAAAATAGCCTTGAATGAAGAGAGTTATGCATGTGGCATGTAGGATTCATTATTTTACCTTTCTCTTCTGCTGTCTTTCGCGTACTAGTCTTTTTAAAATTTTTTTGTCGCTGTTCTCCATTCAGTAGGTTTGAAAGAATTCTAATTGTTGAGATGATGGTTCTTTGAAGGCTCACTTAGCCCACCTTTTGGGTGAAGGAAAGAAGAAGACAAGGTCCTCTAGGAAGAGTAAAAAGCATACTTTCAAGAGACATTCAGAGATGTCTGCTGATGCCATGCAATTACCGTGTAATCAGCAGAAATGTGTTGGAAAAACACCCATCAGTGACTTCACAAGAAAGCCACACTCAAGACAGGTAAAGAACAGAAGCATAAAACCCCAAAGGTATGAAATGGACAGATTTTCGTTGGGAATGAGCAACTCCTGAATTCTTGGTTCTAGAACTAGGGGCTTGTAATAAATAGACTGTCTCCTTGCCAAACGTAAATTTGGTGTCATGAACTGCTCACTGCCCGTTGAAGTGCAGGGCTAGTAGACTAATATTTGCCATGGCAGGCATATTGTATGGCTTTCCTGTTAAAAAGAAATTGGTTTTGCTCATAGCAATCTAGATATGTACCCAGTCTGACACCTATTTTTTAGGCTATATTTCCAAGTAAATGGCTTCCACGATGATGCAGTAAGTTTATGTCATGAACAGGAATGAAGTGATTGCATGCATCCTTTTTTACCCTAAGCCAGCTGCTGAATAATGAGACAGAGACTCTCACTGACGCCAAGGAGTGCCCGTGCTTTTGGGAAAAGCACTGGGCAGATAAAGCCTATTTCCACATTTCTTGCTAGCGTCTCCTTCAAAGTTCATGGGTTTGCTCATCTTTTAGAGCTGTTCTAGATGTCTTTGTAGTTTACATGTACTAAATGTAGCAGGTATTGCTTTCATGGCGTCCTACTAGATTTGAAGTTGGGATCTACTCAGGCTTCGATGTCTCAGAAGAAGCAACGTTGATTCTTTGAATTCCGTTCTTGAACGTGAGAATGCTACTTATGTAGTTAATGAATTAATTAAATCGAATTCACTTGAATGGAAAAATTGTCTTGTTCATGTAGATTTTAACTTGGGAAATTGATATTTGAGTTCTACTTTTCATTGTTGTTGCTTTTCTGTATTCTTTGATTGCACAGATAGCAGATGTACTGACCAAGTATTGTGTGAAACTGGAGGAAATGTCCTTCCTCTTGGCAGCTGACGTTCACAAGCTCATTAACGCTAAGGCCATGGTAAATGTTTTACCTGGGGCAAGATAGCAGTCTGAATATTCCTAGAATGTCTTTCTTTCCCCAGATGAAATTCATTTTTTCTGCCTATCAGTCACTGAAATATAGAAGAAATTTCTACTTGGCAGGGTATTGGTTATCATTTGTGTTCTTTTCTCCCCTCATTTTCTGTAGAAGAGACAATTTTTGGTTTGTTTTTGCATGTTGAAGCAGAGGAAGAAGAAGATGAGGAGAGGATTCCTTGTAAAAGTGAAGAAAATGAGCATGCAGAACAGGGACTAAGCATTATGCAGGTAAGCGAGCAAGAGAATAAGTTTGAAAGTGGAGGCAGTTTTGTCCAAAAGAAGGAGGAATAGGACGTCTTTTTGCTGAGAATGAATAGAAAGGTTTTTTGCATTTAGTTTGTATACGAAGCGCACAGGGCTCTAGATCCTTTTGTGGGAAAATGGAGTGTGTAAAGTTGCCAATCATTTTGGAGCGAATTTGGAGGGTGAATTTGGGGTGCCAGGTGAATTTTGGGTCGAATTCTGGGGATTTGGGGTTTCCCAGGTGAATTTCTGAGGTGAAAAGGTTCAAAAAGGTTTTTTTTTGAAAGCAAGTTAAAGCCAGAAGGTTATTGAAAATTAATAGATGTGATACAAGTAGGTAATATGCAGACGATACACAGCGAGACAAATCATGGGAAAAATACAGTGGTAACACATGAGTGTGTGAGGATGGGATCAGTATAGCTAAGGCTCAGTTGAAGCTGAATTTGGAAAAGCATGCCAAAACTAAGAATAATAAAGGCACCTACGGGTATTTCAGTGGGAAAAGGAAGATGAAAAGAAACCTATCACACCTCCCCTATTCCCCCCCCACCCCCATAAGCCAGACAGGACTAGTGACAACAGACAAGGAGAAGGCTGAGGTACTCAACAAGTGTTGGTCTCAATTTTTACTGCCAGTCACTATTTCCACATCTCTCAGGTTATTGGACTGGTGGACTTGATTCTAACCCATAGTAGCAGGTCAGCTTTCAGACCACTTGAGGAACCTGAGCATGCAAGACCATGGCACCCACCCAGAGGCATGTCAGGGCCCTGAGAGAACTGGCAGCTGTAGTTGCTAAGGTGCTTCCTCCATCATATTTGAGAAATCAAGGCAACCAGCTGAAGTCTCCAGACACTGTGTTGTATTGACTCCAATCCTCTTGGTCTTTTTTGTAAATCTTAGAGCTCTGAGTCAATTTCTGCAGAGGATTCCCAATGCAGTTTCAAAAATGGAATCTTTGTTACTGGTCCTCCTGTTGATCTTGGATATTTCCATTTTCTGCACTCCTTTATTTTCGAAACATTTGTAATGACTGAAAAGAAAGCTGAGACGAGGCATTATGCTCTTTCCAGTGATAGAAATGGACCTGTATTCTTTTCAGACAAATATATTTTTGCTGTGTCTAAGCACATGTGCATACCTGTGTTTGATTTATGTGTCCAGGTTTTGGCAATGGGGCAGCCACAGGGCCGTCCTGTGACAATGGCCCAGGTGCTGCCCCGTCCCGCTTTCTTCCAACTGGCTCCACTTCAGCATGTCCTCCCTGCTGAGAGAAGAGGCTGGGACAGCACCTTTAGAAATGTGACTTTCTGGGGTTTTTTTGTTTCGTTTTGTTTTGTTTTGTTATTTTTAAAGTTACTAAAAACCTTCACCCTGATTTTTTGTGTTGGGTTTGGGGCTTTTTTTTCCGGTTTTGGGTGGGTTTTTTGGTGGGCTTTTTTGGGGGCTTTTTTTGTCTCTTTGGGGATTATTGGTTGGGAGTTTTTGTGTGTTTGTTTGGTCTGCTTTTTTTGTTTGTTTTTTTATTACGGTTTTGTAGAGTTTTTTAAGCAAATTGATTGGAAAACTGAATAGTCCTCCACTATAGTCTCCTGGATTCACCTGAGACTCTTCCTAGGCATCTCCCTGATCCTTTTTGCAATGAGTCTCACATCATTCTCCTGAAGAAACTGTCTGCTTATGGTTTGCATGGGTGGGCTGTTTGCTGGGTGACAAACTGGGTGATGGCCAGGCCCACAGAGTGGTGGGAAATAGAGTTCATCCAGCTGGTCCCCAAGGCTCAGTCTTGGGCCCAGTCCTGTTTAATATCTTGCTCAGTGATCTGGACAAGGGGATAGAGTACACGCCCAGGAAGTTCACAGATGATGCAAAGTTGGCTGGTAGCGTTTTTTTTCTTCTGGAGGACAGCAGGCTCTGCTTCTTCTTCCTCCTGTTCCGAGGTCGCTGCTCCCTCTTCATCCCTCATTAAGTGTGCTGATTTTGTCACTTGGATGAGAAAACAAACAATTTTAGCAACAATACTGGTGGCAGGGTACAAGAAAGGAAGAGTTCACATGAATCCCCCCCCAACAACAGACAATACCTGATGGCTCCTCTGCCCAGCTTACTGACTACACCGCAACCCATTGTCCCCCAAAGATACTCCCTTCTCCCTGCCCCCAGCCATGATGTGAGATGGAATAGAATAACTAAGATTAAGATTCTCCCTATATAACTCCATCATACTTCGATTCTGGCAAAAACAATTCTTGAAGTTCTATCATTTCAGATCATTTGAATTTGAATTGGCATACTAAAAGGTCTAGCCAGAAACTCACGACAATATTAATAGCCCATTCTAGAATGTCCGAGATGATAGACACTTCTTTCAAGAGAATGTGATACCTCACGTGACTTCTCCAGAATTTAAATGAACAGCGGGAGTAGTCTACAAGATTCTTGCTGCCATCTGGATTTCCTGGTTTTTGGCTGGTCTATGTAAGCCAACCAGCTATTCAGCAGAGGGAATATTAGTGTGATACTTGATGGTATGTGAGATGGAACACAGTAATTTATGGCTTTTTGCATAGTGATGAAGCTGTAAAGAAAGCTCCGTAATGCTCTGACAAGGAGGCTGCTGGACTTCAAGCAGCAAAGGCCCAAAACGAACCAGTGAAAAGGTGTCATTGAAAAAAAAAAAAAAAAAAAAAAAAAAAAGCCAGGTGGGGAGCAAAGTGATACTTAAGGGCAGTTTACTGAAAGAGGAAATCTAGTGAAAAAAAGGTCCAAGAGTGAAGGAATAACAGGGAAAATGAAACTAAGGAAGGAAATCAATCTCAGCTAATCATTTCAGAAGCTAACAAGTTGTCATTGCAATGATGCATAAAGTGAGAAATTATAAATATGTCTGTGCCAAAATCTGAATTATGAACTTTATTGCATTCTGTCTTTCACGGAATCATACAACAGTCTGTGATTAAAGATCACCTAGTCCTACTTCCTTGCCAGGTAGATCTTACAGTAGATGAAATTGCTCAAGACTAGCCAAACTGATAAGGAGCACTCTCAATGATGGGGCATCCACAACTTCTCTGGAACAGCCGTTTGAGTGTCTCACCAGCTTCATTGTAGAAAAGCTTTTCCTTTTAGCCAATCTAAACCTAGTCTCAGTTTGAAAGCATGTCCCCTTGTCCTTTCTCTGCAAACCTTCCTAAAAAGTCTTTCTCCATTTGTCTTATACCCTCTTTACATATTCAAAGGCCACAATACTGTCTCTCCAGAAACCTCTCTTCTCCAGGCTAAAAGATCCTATTTTTCACAAGAACCACGTCATAAACTGAAATGGAAGACATCTCAGGAGATCAGATCATCCAACAGCTCAGCGAAAGAATAGCTCTGAAGTCAGATCAACTAGCTTAGGGCTGTGTCTGTTTGAATTTTGAAAATTAGCAGGACTTGAAATGCTTCAAGGAAGAGAACTCTGGGTGGCTCCAGAAACAGCCTGAGAAACTCGAGCAAACTCGAAACCTCAGAAACTACCACTGCTTTCTCTCCCTCAGCCCAAGCAGTCCCAAAGAAGAAGTGTTCCCAGCAGGCTGGGATAGCACGCATATACACTACATATACATGACAGGCATCGCCAGCAGCCACATCCTGCTCCTTTCTGTGGCTGGCAAGAGTGAGACTGGATGTTTACATGTGGGCAACCTGGGTCCCTCCAGCACCTCAGACACTCAGCCTGCCCAGTGACCCCACTGAATTCCAGTATTCGCAGTGTGCCAAGACCACAGCACTACTCCGCTTGCTGGCACAGACCATCACACGCCTCCTAAATCAGTCAGGACTCCCCTGGTCCCACAGCCAGCACCCCACTTGCTCTCCCCCAGGCCACTGCCATTGTTCACCAACTTCTCCACTTTGATCTTTGCTGGTGCTCTCAACACTGGCACACCCAGATGTTCTGCAGCTGTTGTCTCCTGGTGGAAAGGACTTGTAAAGCCGTGTTTCCACACAGGACTTCCACAACCTTTCAAAGCAACCTTTTCTGGGGTATGAACAATCTCATTCAAATGTCAACATTTCTTTTCCCATATGTGAAATCAGAATTTCCTTCTTCCGGGCATGCCCAAAACAAGGCACAAACTACATTGTGCCTTCTGTTTCACATGCTGAGTCGTTTGTAAACAATGCTAGGAGAATACCTGTTTTGATCCAAGCTAATCTCTGGCCCTTATAGTGCTTTCGGTAGTTAGTTTTGCTTTGCTATTTACTTGATGTCCCATTGAATTGTTGAATCATAAACAGACTATCTGTCTGTATAGCAGCATAGCAGTGATGAATACATGCAAGAGAAGGAGCAAGGTGATTGTTTGCTAGACTCTTCCTAGAAACTGAGAAATCTGTTACTTAATGCTGACCACAGCAGATGGAGGAAGCATCCTACATGATGTCAAAGCAATGAGGCTGTAATCACTTTTATGATTACAGTCAAGGCACTGCTTTTGCCACCATAAGTGGAGTGCAGGGAATCTTAAAAGACGACACTCTAACTGTTGTCCATGCTCACTGAGAAAATAATGCTTTTACAGCAGAGCAGGTCTCACCGCAGCTAAATCATGGCTTCAACTGTACACCGCCTTCAAAAAAGCCCACAAAAATACAAATGAAAGGATTTGGAACCCAAGGGAATCTCGGATTGTGACATCAGCTCACTTTGGATTCTTTCCAAATTCTCAGTTCCATTTTCTTCCCAGCCAATTATCCCACCTAACCTGAGATGTAATTTATGGATATCCAACACATCTAGTTACCTTAGAATTAGACTGCCACTAGGCAAAAAGACAGAAACAAGCAGTTAAGTTCAGACTGAAACCAAGGGTGTTTAGAACAGCAATACTTGGACGTAACTATTCTTGATCAAACCAAAACTTTTAGGACTTACCCATGTATTTTTGGAGGTGGAAAAAGTCCCTAGGGAGCTCACACTCAGTGCCTGGAGAGGCGCTCTCGCTGGTCTTTCAAGGACCGATTCGTCACAGCAGAGGCAGCAGAGCACAAGATGGCCGACGAGAAGGGGCAGTGTAGAATTCTCGGTCTGTCTCTGTCTCCACTCAGTGTAGAATGTCCCTGTCCTGGCACATTTTCGTGTGCGCTATGTCCCTCCAGGTCTTCGGTCCTTGCGAAGCTCTATGTACTGCGAGCGCTGCTACTTGCAGCTGAGAAGGACCGCGGAGCTAGCAGCGAATTCGGAGAGCGCTAAGCACGAAGTCAAGAGGCGAGACGTGTCCCTGCAACGCGGTGCTACGAGCAGCTTCCTCGCGGCGGGGGCGAGCTCCGGCCACAAGACATTCTCGTCCTGGCAACGGATCTCTGTGAAGGGCGTAGGCGAAAAGCTTTCGTTTTCCATTCGAACTGCGAGAGAGGCAGACTGTTACACGGAGCTCTGAGAACAAAGGTGCACGCCCTAGGCGGGCTTGGGCAGTAGAAGCGTTCTCGAGCTCTTGGCTGCCCGCACACTGCTGGGTATGTGGCGCCCCTGCAGCGGCTTCTGGCCGCCGGCAAGTGAAAGCGGAGCAAGGCGTGGGCGAGGGCGAGGGCGGTGAACGAAGCGGCAAGAGCGCCGTGCTTGTGTGCACCACGTTAGAGGCTACTAGGAGAGGAAGGTGGTTGACTCTCGCTTGCCTTCCCAAGTGCCCTTAGCAGTCGGATGGAGTAAGCTGAAGCACTGCTGCTTGTGCTGCTCCTTGGTTCCCTTGCAGCCCGCTCTGAAAGCATTGGCGGTCACTTCTAGGCGCCGAGTTGCACACACACAGCACCACGTTAAGTGCCGCGGAGAAGGGAAATCCAGAGTGCAGCGAGGAGCTGGACGTGGCTTACGTGCAGTAAGGAAAAGGTGAACCTAAGCAGTGCCTCTTCAATCTGGCCGCCTCTGCTCTGGTAGCAACTTTTGCAAGTCGGCAAAGGGAGCCGCGAGTATGTAGAACGGAGGGCAGCGAGACGCCGTGTGTTATGCGCCCTTTCAGGGCTGCTGACAAGGGGCTACTTTAAGAACGCCTTCTTCGTCCTCGCGTCCTTCTCGCTTCGCTCTAGCTGCATGGAGTACAGCACAGCGAAGGAGTGAAGACGGGCACTGCCCCAGCTTTTGCCCTGGCGTGCAACGACTGTGTGCTGCTTTTCCAAGCAGCAAGAGCACTGAGAAGTGAAAGCGATTGTGAAGGAGCTCTTTGGCTGCTCGTGTGCTCTTCGCTGCACTGCGCCGCTCGCAAGCGGCTTCGTTCTTCGGCGTCTGCCGTCCGGAGAGAGCTGAACTGCAGCGGTCAGTTGCAGCTCTGCCCAACAGCGTGCTCTCACTTCTGCGGACAAGCACGCCCTGTTGCCTTGGCTCCGAGTGCAAAGTCCCGAGCGAGCACTCACTCAGTGCAATGCACCCAGAAAGACGCTCTCGCTCGTCTTTCAAGGAGCGATTCCTAACAGCAGAAGCAGCAGATGCACAAACTGGATGACGAGAAGGGACAATGTAGAACACGTCTCTGTCCTGGCACATTGTCGTGTGCGATATGTCCCTCCGGGTCTTCGGTCCTTGCGAAGCTCTATGTACTGCGAGCGCTGCTACTTGCAGCTGAGAAGGACCGCGGAGCTAGCAGCGAATTCGGAGAGCGCTAAGCACGAAGTCAAGAAGCGAGACGTGTCCCTGCAACGCGGTGCTAAGAGCAGCTTCCTCGCGGCGGGGGCGAGCTCCGGCCACAAGACATTCTCGTCCTGGCAACGGATCTCTGTGAAGGGCGTAGGCGAAAAGCTTTCGTTTTCCATTCGAACTGCGAGAGAGGCAGACTGTTACACGGAGCTCTGAGAACAAAGGTGCACGCCCTAGGCTGGCTTGGGCAGAAGAAGCGTTCTCGAGCTCTTGGCTGCCCGCACACTGCTGGGTATGTGGCGCCCCTGCAGCGGCTTCTGGCCGCCGGCAAGTGAAAGCGGAGCAAGGCGTGGGCGAGGGCGGTGAACGAAGCGGCAAAAGCGCCGTGCTTGTGTGCACCACGTTAGAGGCTACTAGGAGAGGAAGGTGGTTGACTCTCGCTTGCCTTCCCAAGTGCCCTTAGCAGTCGGAAGGAGCAAGCTGAAGCACTGCTGCTTGTGCTGCTCCTTGGTTCCCTTGCAGCCCGCTCTGAAAGCATTGGCGGTCACTTCTAGGCGCCGAGTTGCACACACACAGCACCACGTTAAGTGTCGCAGAGAAGGGAAATCCAGAGTGCAGCGAGGAGCTGGACGTGGCTTACGTGCAGTAAGGAAAAGGTGAACCTAAGCAGTGCCTCTTCAATCTGGCCGCCTCTGCTCTGGTAGCAACTTTTGCAAGTCGGCAAAGGGAGCCGCGAGTATGTAGAACGGAGGGCGGCGAGACGCCGTGTGTTATGCGCCCTTTCAGGGCTGCTGACAAGGGGCTACTTTAAGAAGGCCTTCTTCGTCCTCGCGTCCTTCTCGCTTCGCTCTAGCTGCATGGAGTACAGCACAGCGAAGGAGTGAAGACGGGCACTGCCCCAGCTTTTGCCCTGGCGTGCAACGGCCGTGTGCTGCTTTTCCAAGCAGCAAGAGCACTGAGAAGTGAAAGCGATTGTGAAGGAGCTCTTTGGCTGCTCGTGTGCTCTTCGCTGCACTGCGCCGCTCGCAAGCGGCTGCGTTCTTCGGCGTCTGCCGTCCGGAGAGAGCTGAACTGCAGCGGTCAGTTTCAGCTCTGCCCAACAGCGTGCTCTCAGTTCTGCGGACAAGCACGCCCTGTTGCCTTGGCTCCGAGTGCAAAGTCCCTAGCGAGCACTCACTCAGTGCAATGCACCCAGAAAGACGCTCTCGCTCGTCTTTCAAGGAGCGATTCCTAACAGCAGAAGCAGCAGAGGCACAAACTGGATGACGAGAAGGGACAATGTAGAACACGTCTCTGTCCTGGCACATTGTCGTGTGCGATATGTCCCTCCGGGTCTTCGGTCCTTGCGAAGCTCTATGTACTGCGAGCGCTGCTACTTGCAGCTGAGAAGGACCGCGGAGCTAGCAGCGAATTCGGAGAGCGCTAAGCACGAAGTCAAGAAGCGAGACGTGTCCCTGCAACGCGGTGCTAAGAGCAGCTTCCTCGCGGCGGGGGCGAGCCCCGGCCACAAGACATTCTCGTCCTGGCAACGGATCTCCGTGAAGGGCGTAGGCGAAAAGCTTTCGTTTTCCATTCGAACTGCGAGAGACGCAGACTGTTACACGGAGCTCTGAGAACAAAGGTGCACGCCCTAGGCGGGCTTGGGCAGAAGAAGCGTTCTCGAGCTCTTGGCTGCCCGCACATTGCTGGGTATGTGGCGCCCCTGCAGCGGCTTCTGGCCGCCGGCAAGTGAAAGCGGAGCAAGGCGTGGGCGAGGGCGGTGAACGAAGCGGCAAGAGCGCCGTGCTTGTGTGCACCACGTTAGAGGCTACTAGGAGAGGAAGGTGGTTGACTCTCGCTTGCCTTCCCAAGTGCCCTTAGCAGTCGGAAGGAGCAAGCTGAAGCACTGCTGCTCGTGCTGCTCCTTGGTTCCCTTGCAGCCCGCTCTGAAAGCATTGGCGGTCACTTCTAGGCGCCGAGTTGCACACACACAGCACCACGCTAAGTGCCGCGGAGAAGGGAAATCCAGAGTGCAGCGAGGAGCTGGACGTGGCTTACGTGCAGTAAGGAAAAGGTGAACCTAAGCAGTGCCTCTTCAATCTGGCCGCCTCTGCTCTGGTAGCAACTTTTGCAAGTCGGCAAAGGGAGCCGCGAGTATGTAGAACGGAGGGCAGCGAGACGCCGTGTGTTATGCGCCCTTTCAGGGCTGCTGACAAGGGGCTACTTTAAGAACGCCTTCTTCGTCCTCGCGTCCTTCTCGCTTCGCTCTAGCTGCATGGAGTACAGCACAGCGAAGGAGTGAAGACGGGCACTGCCCCAGCTTTTGCCCTGGCGTGCAACGGCTGTGTGCTGCTTTTCCAAGCAGCAAGAGCACTGAGAAGTGAAAGCGATTGTGAAGGAGCTCTTTGGCTGCTCGTGTGCTCTTCGCTGCACTGCGCCGCTCGCAAGCGGCTTCGTTCTTTGGCGTCTGCCGTCCGGAGAGAGCTGAACTGCAGCGGTCAGTTTCAGCTCTGCCCAACAGCGTGCTCTCAGTTCTGCGGACAAGCACGCCCTGTTGCCTTGGCTCCGAGTGCAAAGTCCCTAGCGAGCACTCACTCAGTGCAATGCACCCAGAAAGACGCTCTCGCTCGTCTTTCAAGGAGCGATTCCTAACAGCAGAAGCAGCAGAGGCACAAACTGGATGACGAGAAGGGACAATGTAGAACACGTCTCTGTCCTGGCACATTGTCGTGTGCGATATGTCCCTCCGGGTCTTCGGTCCTTGCGAAGCTCTATGTACTGCGAGCGCTGCTACTTGCAGCTGAGAAGGACCGCGGAGCTAGCAGCGAATTCGGAGAGCGCTAAGCACGAAGTCAAGAAGCGAGACGTGTCCCTGCAACGCGGTGCTAAGAGCAGCTTCCTCGCGGCGGGGGCGAGCTCCGGCCACAAGACATTCTCGTCCTGGCAACGGATCTCTGTGAAGGGCGTAGGCGAAAAGCTTTCGTTTTCCATTCGAACTGCGAGAGAGGCAGACTGTTACACGGAGCTCTGAGAACAAAGGTGCACGCCCTAGGCTGGCTTGGGCAGAAGAAGCGTTCTCGAGCTCTTGGCTGCCCGCACACTGCTGGGTATGTGGCGCCCCTGCAGCGGCTTCTGGCCGCCGGCAAGTGAAAGCGGAGCAAGGCGTGGGCGAGGGCGGTGAACGAAGCGGCAAAAGCGCCGTGCTTGTGTGCACCACGTTAGAGGCTACTAGGAGAGGAAGGTGGTTGACTCTATCTTGCCTTCCCAAGTGCCCTTAGCAGTCGGATGGAGTAAGCCGAAGCACTGCTGCTTGTGCTGCTCCTTGGTTCCCTTGCAGCCCGCTCTGAAAACATTGGCGGTCACTTCTAGGCGCCGAGTTGCACACACACAGCACCACGTTAAGTGCCGCGGAGAAGGGAAATCCAGAGTGCAGCGAGGAGCTGGACGTGGCTTACGTGCAGTAAGGAAAAGGTGAACCTAAGCAGTGCCTCTTCAATCTGGCCGCCTCTGCTCTGGTAGCAACTTTTGCAAGTCGGCAAAGGGAGCCGCGAGTATGTAGAACGGAGGGCAGCGAGACGCCGTGTGTTATGCGCCCTTTCAGGGCTGCTGACAAGGGGCTACGTTAAGAACGCCTTCTTCGTCCTCGCGTCCTTCTCGCTTCGCTCTAGCTGCATGGAGTACAGCACAGCGAAGGAGTGAAGACGGGCACTGCCCCAGCTTTTGCCCTGGCGTGCAACGGCTGTGTGCTGCTTTTCCAAGCAGCAAGAGCACTGAGAAGTGAAAGCGATTGTGAAGGAGCTCTTTGGCTGCTCGTGTGCTCTTCGCTGCACTGCGCCGCTCGCAAGCGGCTTCGTTCTTCGGCGTCTGCCGTCCGGAGAGAGCTGAACTGCAGCGGTCAGTTGCAGCTCTGCCCAACAGCGTGCTCTCAGTTCTGCGGACAAGCACGCCCTGTTGCCTTGGCTCCGAGTGCAAAGTCCCTAGCGAGCACTCACTCAGTGCAATGCACCCAGAAAGACGCTCTCGCTCGTCTTTCAAGGAGCGATTCCTAACAGCAGAAGCAGCAGAGGCACAAACTGGATGACGAGAAGGGACAATGTAGAACACGTCTCTGTCCTGGCACATTGTCGTGTGCGATATGTCCCTCCGGGTCTTCGGTCCTTGCGAAGCTCTATGTACTGCGAGCGCTGCTACTTGCAGCTGAGAAGGACCGCGGAGCTAGCAGCGAATTCGGAGAGCGCTAAGCACGAAGTCAAGAAGCGAGACGTGTCCCTGCAACGCGGTGCTAAGAGCAGCTTCCTCGCGGCGGGGGCGAGCCCCGGCCACAAGACATTCTCGTCCTGGCAACGGATCTCCGTGAAGGGCGTAGGCGAAAAGCTTTCGTTTTCCATTCGAACTGCGAGAGACGCAGACTGTTACACGGAGCTCTGAGAACAAAGGTGCACGCCCTAGGCTGGCTTGGGCAGAAGAAGCGTTCTCGAGCTCTTGGCTGCCCGCACACTGCTGGGTATGTGGCGCCCCTGCAGCGGCTTCTGGCCGCCGGCAAGTGAAAGCGGAGCAAGGCGTGGGCGAGGGCGGTGAACGAAGCGGCTATGTGCCGTGCTTGTGTGCACCACATTAGAGGCTACTAGGAGAGGAAGGTGGTTGACTCTCGCTTGCCTTCCCAAGTGCCCTTAGCAGTCGGAAGGAGCAAGCTGAAACACTGCTGCTCGTGCTACTCCTTGGTTCCCTTGCAGCCCGCTCTGAAAGCATTGGCGGTCACTTCTAGGCGCCGAGTTGCACACACACAGCACCACGCTAAGTGCCGCGGAGAAGGGAAATCCAGAGTGCAGCGAGGAGCTGGACGTGGCTTACGTGCAGTAAGGAAAAGGTGAACCTAAGCAGTGCCTCTTCAATCTGGCCGCCTCTGCTCTGGTAGCAACTTTTGCAAGTCGGCAAAGGGAGCCGCGAGTATGTAGAACGGAGGGCAGCGAGACGCCGTGTGTTATGCGCCCTTTCAGGGCTGCTGACAAGGGGCTACTTTAAGAACACCTTCTTCGTCCTCGCGTCCTTCTCGCTTCGCTCTAGCTGCATGGAGTACAGCACAGCGAAGGAGTGAAGACGGGCACTGCCCCAGCTTTTGCCCTGGCGTGCAACGGCTGTGTGCTGCTTTTCCAAGCAGCAAGAGCACTGAGAAGTGAAAGCGATTGTGAAGGAGCTCTTTGGCTGCTCGTGTGCTCTTCGCTGCACTGCGCCGCTCGCAAGCGGCTTCGTTCTTCGGCGTCTGCCGTCCGGAGAGAGCTGAACTGCAGCGGTCAGTTGCAGCTCTGCCCAACAGCGTGCTCTCAGTTCTGCGGACAAGCACGCCCTGTTGCCTTGGCTCCGAGTGCAAAGTCCCTAGCGAGCACTCACTCAGTGCAATGCATCCAGAAAGACGCTCTCGCTCGTCTTTCAAGGAGCGATTCCTAACAGCAGAAGCAGCAGAGGCACAAACTGGATGACGAGAAGGGACAATGTAGAACACGTCTCTGTCCCGGCAGATTGTCGTGTGCGATATGTCCCTCCGGGTCTTCGGTCCTTGCGAAGCTCTATGTGCTGCGAGCGCTGCTACTTGCAGCTGAGAAGGACCGCGGAGCTAGCAGCGAATTCGGAGAGCGCTAAGCACGAAGTCAAGAAGCGAGACGTGTCCCTGCAACGCGGTGCTAAGAGCAGCTTCCTCGCGGCGGGGGCGAGCTCCGGCCACAAGACATTCTCGTCCTGGCAACGGATCTCCGTGAAGGGCGTAGGCGAAAAGCTTTCGTTTTCCATTCGAACTGCGAGAGACGCAGACTGTTACACGGAGCTCTGAGAACAAAGGTGCACGCCCTAGGCTGGCTTGGGCAGAAGAACCGTTCTCGAGCTCTTGGCTGCCCGCACACTGCTGGGTATGTGGCGCCCCTGCAGCGGCTTCTGGCCGCCGGCAAGTGAAAGCGGAGCAAGGCGTGGGCGTGGGCGAGGGCGGTGAACGAAGCGGCAAAAGCGCCGTGCTTGTGTGCACCACGTTAGAGGCTACTAGGAGAGGAAGGTGGTTGACTCTATCTTGCCTTCCCAAGTGCCCTTAGCAGTCGGATGGAGTAAGCCGAAGCACTGCTGCTTGTGCTGCTCCTTGGTTCCCTTGCAGCCCGCTCTGAAAACATTGGCGGTCACTTCTAGGCGCCGAGTTGCACACACGCAGCACCACGCTAAGTGCCGCGGAGAAGGGAAATCCAGAGTGCAGCGAGGAGCTGGACGTGGCTTACGTGCAGTAAGGAAAAGGTGAACCTAAGCAGTGCCTCTTCAATCTGGCCGCCTCTGCTCTGGTAGCAACTTTTGCAAGTCGGCAAAGGGAGCCGCGAGTATGTCGAACGGAGGGCAGCGAGACGCCGTGTGTTATGCGCCCTTTCAGGGCTGCTGACAAGGGGCTACTTTAAGAACGCCTTCTTCGTCCTCGCGTCCTTCTCGCTTCGCTCTAGCTGCATGGAGTACAGCACAGCGAAGGAGTGAAGACGGGCACTGTCCCAGCTTTTGCCCTGGCGTGCAACGGCTGTGTGCTGCTTTTCCAAGCAGCAAGAGCACTGAGAAGTGAAAGCGATTGTGAAGGAGCTCTTTGGCTGCTCGTGTGCTCTTCGCTGCACTGCGCCGCTCGCAAGCGGCTGCGTTCTTCGGCGTCTGCCGTCCGGAGAGAGCTGAACTGCAGCGGTCAGTTTCAGCTCTGCCCAACAGCGTGCTCTCAGTTCTGCGGACAAGCACGCCCTGTTGCCTTGGCTCCGAGTGCAAAGTCCCTAGCGAGCACTCACTCAGTGCAATGCACCCAGAAAGACGCTCTCGCTCGTCTTTCAAGGAGCGATTCCTAACAGCAGAAGCAGCAGAGGCACAAACTGGATGACGAGAAGGGACAATGTAGAACACGTCTCTGTCCTGCCACATTGTCGTGTGCGATATGTCCCTCCGGGTCTTCGGTCCTTGCGAAGCTCTATGTACTGCGAGCGCTGCTACTTGCAGCTGAGAAGGACCGCGGAGCTAGCAGCGAATTCGGAGAGCGCTAAGCACGAAGTCAAGAAGCGAGACGTGTCCCTGCAACGCGGTGCTAAGAGCAGCTTCCTCGCGGCGGGGGCGAGCCCCGGCCACAAGACATTCTCGTCCTGGCAACGGATCTCTGTGAAGGGCGTAGGCGAAAAGCTTTCGTTTTCCATTCGAACTGCGAGAGAGGCAGACTGTTACACGGAGCTCTGAGAACAAAGGTGCACGCCCTAGGCGGGCTTGGGCAGAAGAAGCGTTCTCGAGCTCTTGGCTGCCCGCACACTGCTGGGTATGTGGCGCCCCTGCAGCGGCTTCTGGCCGCCGGCAAGTGAAAGCGGAGCAAGGCGTGGGCGAGGGCGGTGAACGAAGCGGCAAAAGCGCCGTGCTTGTGTGCACCGCGTTAGAGGCTACTAGGAGAGGAAGGTGGTTGACTCTCGCTTGCCTTCCCAAGTGCCCTTAGCAGTCGGAAGGAGCAAGCTGAAGCACTGCTGCTCGTGCTGCTCCTTGGTTCCCTTGCAGCCCGCTCTGAAAGCATTGGCGGTCACTTCTAGGCGCCGAGTTGCACACACACAGCACCACGCTAAGTGCCGCGGAGAAGGGAAATCCAGAGTGCAGCGAGGAGCTGGACGTGGCTTACGTGCATGAAGTAGAAGGTGAACCTAGGCACTGCCTTTTCAATCTGGCCGCCTCTGCTCTGGTAGCAACTTTTGCAAGTCGGCAAAGGGAGCCGCGAGTATGTAGAACGGAGGGCAGCGAGACGCCGTGTGTTATGCGGCCTTTCAGGGCTGCTGACAAGGGGCTACTTTAAGAACGCCTTCTTCGTCCTCGCGTCCTTCTCGCTTCGCTCTAGCTGCATGGAGTACAGCACAGCGAAGGAGTGAAGACGGGCACTGCCCCAGCTTTTGCCCTGGCGTGCAACGGCTGTGTGCTGCTTTTCCAAGCAGCAAGAGCACTGAGAAGTGAAAGCGATTGTGAAGGAGCTCTTTGGCTGCTCGTGTGCTCTTCGCTGCACTGCGCCGCTCGCAAGCGGCTGCGTTCTTCGGCGTCTGCCGTCCGGAGAGAGCTGAACTGCAGCGGTCAGTTTCAGCTCTGCCCAACAGCGTGCTCTCAGTTCTGCGGACAAGCACGCCCTGTTGCCTTGGCTCCGAGTGCAAAGTCCCTAGCGAGCACTCACTCAGTGCAATGCACCCAGAAAGACGCTCTCGCTCGTCTTTCAAGGAGCGATTCCTAACAGCAGAAGCAGCAGAGGCACAAACTGGATGACGAGAAGGGACAATGTAGAACACGTCTCTGTCCTGGCACATTGTCGTGTGCGATATGTCCCTCCGGGTCTTCGGTCCTTGCGAAGCTCTATGTACTGCGAGCGCTGCTACTTGCAGCTGAGAAGGACCGCGGAGCTAGCAGCGAATTCGGAGAGCGCTAAGCACGAAGTCAAGAAGCCAGACGTGTCCCTGCAACGCGGTGCTAAGAGCAGCTTCCTCGCGGCGGGGGCGAGCTCCGGCCACAAGACATTCTCGTCCTGGCAACGGATCTCCGTGAAGGGCGTAGGCGAAAAGCTTTCGTTTTCCATTCGAACTGCGAGAGAGGCAGACTGTTACACGGAGCTCTGAGAACAAAGGTGCACGCCCTAGGCGGGCTTGGGCAGAAGAAGCGTTCTCGAGCTCTTGGCTGCCCGCACACTGCTGGGTATGTGGCGCCCCTGCAGCGGCTTCTGGCCGCCGGCAAGTGAAAGCGGAGCAAGGCGTGGGCGAGGGCGGTGAACGAAGCGGCAAGAGCGCCGTGCTTGTGTGCACCACGTTAGAGGCTACTAGGAGAGGAAGGTGGTTGACTCTCGCTTGCCTTCCCAAGTGCCCTTAGCAGTCGGAAGGAGCAAGCTGAAGCACTGCTGCTCGTGCTGCTCCTTGGTTCCCTTGCAGCCCGCTCTGAAAGCATTGGCGGTCACTTCTAGGCGCCGAGTTGCACACACACAGCACCACGTTAAGTGCCGCGGAGAAGGGAAATCCAGAGTGCAGCGAGGAGCTGGACGTGGCTTACGTGCATGAAGTAGAAGGTGAACCTAGGCACTGCCTTTTCAATCTGGCCGCCTCTGCTCTGGTAGCAACTTTTGCAAGTCGGCAAAGGGAGCCGCGAGTATGTAGAACGGAGGGCAGCGAGACGCCGTGTGTTATGCGCCCTTTCAGGGCTGCTGACAAGGGGCTACTTTAAGAACGCCTTCTTCGTCCTCGCGTCCTTCTCGCTTCGTTCTAGCTGCATGGAGTACAGCACAGCGAAGGAGTGAAGACGGGCACTGCCCCAGCTTTTGCCCTGGCGTGCAACGGCTGTGTGCTGCTTTTCCAAGCAGCAAGAGCACTGAGAAGTGAAAGCGATTGTGAAGGAGCTCTTTGGCTGCTCGTGTGCTCTTCGCTGCACTGCGCCGCTCGCAAGCGGCTTCGTTCTTCGGCGCCTGCCGTCCGGAGAGAGCTGAACTGCAGCGGTCAGTTTCAGCTCTGCCCAACAGCGTGCTCTCAGTTCTGCGGACAAGCACGCCCTGTTGCCTTGGCTCCGAGTGCAAAGTCCCGAGCGAGCACTCACTCAGTGCAATGCACCCAGAAAGACGCTCTCGCTCGTCTTTCAAGGAGCGATTCCTAACAGCAGAAGCAGCAGAGGCACAAACTGGATGACGAGAAGGGACAATGTAGAACACGTCTCTGTCCTGGCACATTGTCGTGTGCGATATGTCCCTCCGGGTCTTCGGTCCTTGCGAAGCTCTATGTACTGCGAGCGCTGCTACTTGCAGCTGAGAAGGACCGCGGAGCTAGCAGCGAATTCGGAGAGCGCTAAGCACGAAGTCAAGAAGCGAGACGTGTCCCTGCAACGCGGTGCTAAGAGCAGCTTCCTCGCGGCGGGGGCGAGCTCCGGCCACAAGACATTCTCGTCCTGGCAACGGATCTCCGTGAAGGGCGTAGGCGAAAAGCTTTCGTTTTCCATTCGAACTGCGAGAGAGGCAGACTGTTACACGGAGCTCTGAGAACAAAGGTGCACGCCCTAGGCGGGCTTGGGCAGAAGAAGCGTTCTCGAGCTCTTGGCTGCCCGCACACTGCTGGGTATGTGGCGCCCCTGCAGCGGCTTCTGGCCGCCGGCAAGTGAAAGCGGAGCAAGGCGTGGGCGAGGGCGGTGAACGAAGCGGCAAAAGCGCCGTGCTTGTGTGCACCACGTTAGAGGCTACTAGGAGAGGAAGGTGGTTGACTCTCGCTTGCCTTCCCAAGTGCCCTTAGCAGTCGGAAGGAGCAAGCTGAAGCACTGCTGCTCGTGCTGCTCCTTGGTTCCCTTGCAGCCCGCTCTGAAAGCATTGGCGGTCACTTCTAGGCGCCGAGTTGCACACACACAGCACCACGTTAAGTGCCGCGGAGAAGGGAAATCCAGAGTGCAGCGAGGAGCTGGACGTGGCTTACGTGCATGAAGTAGAAGGTGAACCTAGGCACTGCCTTTTCAATCTGGCCGCCTCTGCTCTGGTAGCAACTTTTGCAAGTCGGCAAAGGGAGCCGCGAGTATGTAGAACGGAGGGCAGCGAGACGCCGTGTGTTATGCGCCCTTTCAGGGCTGCTGACAAGGGGCTACTTTAAGAACGCCTTCTTCGTCCTCGCGTCCTTCTCGCTTCGTTCTAGCTGCATGGAGTACAGCACAGCGAAGGAGTGAAGACGGGCACTGCCCCAGCTTTTGCCCTGGCGTGCAACGGCTGTGTGCTGCTTTTCCAAGCAGCAAGAGCACTGAGAAGTGAAAGCGATTGTGAAGGAGCTCTTTGGCTGCTCGTGTGCTCTTCGCTGCACTGCGCCGCTCGCAAGCGGCTTCGTTCTTCGGCGCCTGCCGTCCGGAGAGAGCTGAACTGCAGCGGTCAGTTTCAGCTCTGCCCAACAGCGTGCTCTCAGTTCTGCGGACAAGCACGCCCTGTTGCCTTGGCTCCGAGTGCAAAGTCCCGAGCGAGCACTCACTCAGTGCAATGCACCCAGAAAGACGCTCTCGCTCGTCTTTCAAGGAGCGATTCCTAACAGCAGAAGCAGCAGAGGCACAAACTGGATGACGAGAAGGGACAATGTAGAACACGTCTCTGTCCTGCCACATTGTCGTGTGCGATATGTCCCTCCGGGTCTTCGGTCCTTGCGAAGCTCTATGTACTGCGAGCGCTGCTACTTGCAGCTGAGAAGGACCGCGGAGCTAGCAGCGAATTCGGAGAGCGCTAAGCACGAAGTCAAGAAGCGAGACGTGTCCCTGCAACGCGGTGCTAAGAGCAGCTTCCTCGCGGCGGGGGCGAGCTCCGGCCACAAGACATTCTCGTCCTGGCAACGGATCTCCGTGAAGGGCGTAGGCGAAAAGCTTTCGTTTTCCATTCGAACTGCGAGAGAGGCAGACTGTTACACGGAGCTCTGAGAACAAAGGTGCACGCCCTAGGCGGGCTTGGGCAGAAGAAGCGTTCTCGAGCTCTTGGCTGCCCGCACACTGCTGGGTATGTGGCGCCCCTGCAGCGGCTTCTGGCCGCCGGCAAGTGAAAGCGGAGCAAGGCGTGGGCGAGGGCGGTGAACGAAGCGGCAAAAGCGCCGTGCTTGTGTGCACCACGTTAGAGGCTACTAGGAGAGGAAGGTGGTTGACTCTCGCTTGCCTTCCCAAGTGCCCTTAGCAGTCGGAAGGAGCAAGCTGAAGCACTGCTGCTCGTGCTGCTCCTTGGTTCCCTTGCAGCCCGCTCTGAAAGCATTGGCGGTCACTTCTAGGCGCCGAGTTGCACACACACAGCACCACGTTAAGTGCCGCGGAGAAGGGAAATCCAGAGTGCAGCGAGGAGCTGGACGTGGCTTACGTGCATGAAGTAGAAGGTGAACCTAGGCACTGCCTTTTCAATCTGGCCGCCTCTGCTCTGGTAGCAACTTTTGCAAGTCGGCAAAGGGAGCCGCGAGTATGTAGAACGGAGGGCAGCGAGACGCCGTGTGTTATGCGCCCTTTCAGGGCTGCTGACAAGGGGCTACTTTAAGAACGCCTTCTTCGTCCTCGCGTCCTTCTCGCTTCGTTCTAGCTGCATGGAGTACAGCACAGCGAAGGAGTGAAGACGGGCACTGCCCCAGCTTTTGCCCTGGCGTGCAACGGCTGTGTGCTGCTTTTCCAAGCAGCAAGAGCACTGAGAAGTGAAAGCGATTGTGAAGGAGCTCTTTGGCTGCTCGTGTGCTCTTCGCTGCACTGCGCCGCTCGCAAGCGGCTTCGTTCTTCGGCGCCTGCCGTCCGGAGAGAGCTGAACTGCAGCGGTCAGTTTCAGCTCTGCCCAACAGCGTGCTCTCAGTTCTGCGGACAAGCACGCCCTGTTGCCTTGGCTCCGAGTGCAAAGTCCCGAGCGAGCACTCACTCAGTGCAATGCACCCAGAAAGACGCTCTCGCTCGTCTTTCAAGGAGCGATTCCTAACAGCAGAAGCAGCAGAGGCACAAACTGGATGACGAGAAGGGACAATGTAGAACACGTCTCTGTCCTGGCACATTGTCGTGTGCGATATGTCCCTCCGGGTCTTCGGTCCTTGCGAAGCTCTATGTACTGCGAGCGCTGCTACTTGCAGCTGAGAAGGACCGCGGAGCTAGCAGCGAATTCGGAGAGCGCTAAGCACGAAGTCAAGAAGCGAGACGTGTCCCTGCAACGCGGTGCTAAGAGCAGCTTCCTCGCGGCGGGGGCGAGCCCCGGCCACAAGACATTCTCGTCCTGGCAACGGATCTCCGTGAAGGGCGTAGGCGAAAAGCTTTCGTTTTCCATTCGAACTGCGAGAGAGGCAGACTGTTACACGGAGCTCTGAGAACAAAGGTGCACGCCCTAGGCGGGCTTGGGCAGAAGAAGCGTTCTCGAGCTCTTGGCTGCCCGCACACTGCTGGGTATGTGGCGCCCCTGCAGCGGCTTCTGGCCGCCGGCAAGTGAAAGCGGAGCAAGGCGTGGGCGAGGGCGGTGAACGAAGCGGCAAAAGCGCCGTGCTTGTGTGCACCACGTTAGAGGCTACTAGGAGAGGAAGGTGGTTGACTCTCGCTTGCCTTCCCAAGTGCCCTTAGCAGTCGGAAGGAGCAAGCTGAAGCACTGCTGCTCGTGCTGCTCCTTGGTTCCCTTGCAGCCCGCTCTGAAAGCATTGGCGGTCACTTCTAGGCGCCGAGTTGCACACACACAGCACCACGTTAAGTGCCGCGGAGAAGGGAAATCCAGAGTGCAGCGAGGAGCTGGACGTGGCTTACGTGCATGAAGTAGAAGGTGAACCTAGGCACTGCCTTTTCAATCTGGCCGCCTCTGCTCTGGTAGCAACTTTTGCAAGTCGGCAAAGGGAGCCGCGAGTATGTAGAACGGAGGGCAGCGAGACGCCGTGTGTTATGCGCCCTTTCAGGGCTGCTGACAAGGGGCTACTTTAAGAACGCCTTCTTCGTCCTCGCGTCCTTCTCGCTTCGTTCTAGCTGCATGGAGTACAGCACAGCGAAGGAGTGAAGACGGGCACTGCCCCAGCTTTTGCCCTGGCGTGCAACGGCTGTGTGCTGCTTTTCCAAGCAGCAAGAGCACTGAGAAGTGAAAGCGATTGTGAAGGAGCTCTTTGGCTGCTCGTGTGCTCTTCGCTGCACTGCGCCGCTCGCAAGCGGCTTCGTTCTTCGGCGCCTGCCGTCCGGAGAGAGCTGAACTGCAGCGGTCAGTTTCAGCTCTGCCCAACAGCGTGCTCTCAGTTCTGCGGACAAGCACGCCCTGTTGCCTTGGCTCCGAGTGCAAAGTCCCGAGCGAGCACTCACTCAGTGCAATGCACCCAGAAAGACGCTCTCGCTCGTCTTTCAAGGAGCGATTCCTAACAGCAGAAGCAGCAGAGGCACAAACTGGATGACGAGAAGGGACAATGTAGAACACGTCTCTGTCCTGGCACATTGTCGTGTGCGATATGTCCCTCCGGGTCTTCGGTCCTTGCGAAGCTCTATGTACTGCGAGCGCTGCTACTTGCAGCTGAGAAGGACCGCGGAGCTAGCAGCGAATTCGGAGAGCGCTAAGCACGAAGTCAAGAAGCGAGACGTGTCCCTGCAACGCGGTGCTAAGAGCAGCTTCCTCGCGGCGGGGGCGAGCTCCGGCCACAAGACATTCTCGTCCTGGCAACGGATCTCCGTGAAGGGCGTAGGCGAAAAGCTTTCGTTTTCCATTCGAACTGCGAGAGAGGCAGACTGTTACACGGAGCTCTGAGAACAAAGGTGCACGCCCTAGGCGGGCTTGGGCAGAAGAAGCGTTCTCGAGCTCTTGGCTGCCCGCACACTGCTGGGTATGTGGCGCCCCTGCAGCGGCTTCTGGCCGCCGGCAAGTGAAAGCGGAGCAAGGCGTGGGCGAGGGCGGTGAACGAAGCGGCAAGAGCGCCGTGCTTGTGTGCACCACGTTAGAGGCTACTAGGAGAGGAAGGTGGTTGACTCTCGCTTGCCTTCCCAAGTGCCCTTAGCAGTCGGAAGGAGCAAGCTGAAGCACTGCTGCTCGTGCTGCTCCTTGGTTCCCTTGCAGCCCGCTCTGAAAGCATTGGCGGTCACTTCTAGGCGCCGAGTTGCACACACACAGCACCACGTTAAGTGCCGCGGAGAAGGGAAATCCAGAGTGCAGCGAGGAGCTGGACGTGGCTTACGTGCATGAAGTAGAAGGTGAACCTAGGCACTGCCTTTTCAATCTGGCCGCCTCTGCTCTGGTAGCAACTTTTGCAAGTCGGCAAAGGGAGCCGCGAGTATGTAGAACGGAGGGCAGCGAGACGCCGTGTGTTATGCGCCCTTTCAGGGCTGCTGACAAGGGGCTACTTTAAGAACGCCTTCTTCGTCCTCGCGTCCTTCTCGCTTCGTTCTAGCTGCATGGAGTACAGCACAGCGAAGGAGTGAAGACGGGCACTGCCCCAGCTTTTGCCCTGGCGTGCAACGGCTGTGTGCTGCTTTTCCAAGCAGCAAGAGCACTGAGAAGTGAAAGCGATTGTGAAGGAGCTCTTTGGCTGCTCGTGTGCTCTTCGCTGCACTGCGCCGCTCGCAAGCGGCTTCGTTCTTCGGCGCCTGCCGTCCGGAGAGAGCTGAACTGCAGCGGTCAGTTTCAGCTCTGCCCAACAGCGTGCTCTCAGTTCTGCGGACAAGCACGCCCTGTTGCCTTGGCTCCGAGTGCAAAGTCCCGAGCGAGCACTCACTCAGTGCAATGCACCCAGAAAGACGCTCTCGCTCGTCTTTCAAGGAGCGATTCCTAACAGCAGAAGCAGCAGAGGCACAAACTGGATGACGAGAAGGGACAATGTAGAACACGTCTCTGTCCTGCCACATTGTCGTGTGCGATATGTCCCTCCGGGTCTTCGGTCCTTGCGAAGCTCTATGTACTGCGAGCGCTGCTACTTGCAGCTGAGAAGGACCGCGGAGCTAGCAGCGAATTCGGAGAGCGCTAAGCACGAAGTCAAGAAGCGAGACGTGTCCCTGCAACGCGGTGCTAAGAGCAGCTTCCTCGCGGCGGGGGCGAGCTCCGGCCACAAGACATTCTCGTCCTGGCAACGGATCTCCGTGAAGGGCGTAGGCGAAAAGCTTTCGTTTTCCATTCGAACTGCGAGAGAGGCAGACTGTTACACGGAGCTCTGAGAACAAAGGTGCACGCCCTAGGCGGGCTTGGGCAGAAGAAGCGTTCTCGAGCTCTTGGCTGCCCGCACACTGCTGGGTATGTGGCGCCCCTGCAGCGGCTTCTGGCCGCCGGCAAGTGAAAGCGGAGCAAGGCGTGGGCGAGGGCGGTGAACGAAGCGGCTATGTGCCGTGCTTGTGTGCACCACGTTAGAGGCTACTAGGAGAGGAAGGTGGTTGACTCTCGCTTGCCTTCCCAAGTGCCCTTAGCAGTCGGAAGGAGCAAGCTGAAGCACTGCTGCTCGTGCTGCTCCTTGGTTCCCTTGCAGCCCGCTCTGAAAGCATTGGCGGTCACTTCTAGGCGCCGAGTTGCACACACACAGCACCACGTTAAGTGCCGCGGAGAAGGGAAATCCAGAGTGCAGCGAGGAGCTGGACGTGGCTTACGTGCATGAAGTAGAAGGTGAACCTAGGCACTGCCTTTTCAATCTGGCCGCCTCTGCTCTGGTAGCAACTTTTGCAAGTCGGCAAAGGGAGCCGCGAGTATGTAGAACGGAGGGCAGCGAGACGCCGTGTGTTATGCGCCCTTTCAGGGCTGCTGACAAGGGGCTACTTTAAGAACGCCTTCTTCGTCCTCGCGTCCTTCTCGCTTCGTTCTAGCTGCATGGAGTACAGCACAGCGAAGGAGTGAAGACGGGCACTGCCCCAGCTTTTGCCCTGGCGTGCAACGGCTGTGTGCTGCTTTTCCAAGCAGCAAGAGCACTGAGAAGTGAAAGCGATTGTGAAGGAGCTCTTTGGCTGCTCGTGTGCTCTTCGCTGCACTGCGCCGCTCGCAAGCGGCTTCGTTCTTCGGCGCCTGCCGTCCGGAGAGAGCTGAACTGCAGCGGTCAGTTTCAGCTCTGCCCAACAGCGTGCTCTCAGTTCTGCGGACAAGCACGCCCTGTTGCCTTGGCTCCGAGTGCAAAGTCCCGAGCGAGCACTCACTCAGTGCAATGCACCCAGAAAGACGCTCTCGCTCGTCTTTCAAGGAGCGATTCCTAACAGCAGAAGCAGCAGAGGCACAAACTGGATGACGAGAAGGGACAATGTAGAACACGTCTCTGTCCTGGCACATTGTCGTGTGCGATATGTCCCTCCGGGTCTTCGGTCCTTGCGAAGCTCTATGTACTGCGAGCGCTGCTACTTGCAGCTGAGAAGGACCGCGGAGCTAGCAGCGAATTCGGAGAGCGCTAAGCACGAAGTCAAGAAGCGAGACGTGTCCCTGCAACGCGGTGCTAAGAGCAGCTTCCTCGCGGCGGGGGCGAGCCCCGGCCACAAGACATTCTCGTCCTGGCAACGGATCTCCGTGAAGGGCGTAGGCGAAAAGCTTTCGTTTTCCATTCGAACTGCGAGAGAGGCAGACTGTTACACGGAGCTCTGAGAACAAAGGTGCACGCCCTAGGCTGGCTTGGGCAGAAGAAGCGTTCTCGAGCTCTTGGCTGCCCGCACACTGCTGGGTATGTGGCGCCCCTGCAGCGGCTTCTGGCCGCCGGCAAGTGAAAGCGGAGCAAGGCGTGGGCGAGGGCGGTGAACGAAGCGGCTATGTGCCGTGCTTGTGTGCACCACGTTAGAGGCTACTAGGAGAGGAAGGTGGTTGACTCTCGCTTGCCTTCCCAAGTGCCCTTAGCAGTCGGAAGGAGCAAGCTGAAGCACTGCTGCTTGTGCTGCTCCTTGGTTCCCTTGCAGCCCGCTCTGAAAGCATTGGCGGTCACTTCTAGGCGCCGAGTTGCACACACACAGCACCACGTTAAGTGCCGCGGAGAAGGGAAATCCAGAGTGCAGCGAGGAGCTGGACGTGGCTTACGTGCAGTAAGGAAAAGGTGAACCTAAGCAGTGCCTCTTCAATCTGGCCGCCTCTGCTCTGGTAGCAACTTTTGCAAGTCGGCAAAGGGAGCCGCGAGTATGTAGAACGGAGGGCAGCGAGACGCCGTGTGTTATGCGCCCTTTCAGGGCTGCTGACAAGGGGCTACTTTAAGAACGCTTTCTTCTTCCTCGCGTCCTTCTCGCTTCGTTCTAGCTGCATGGAGTACAGCACAGCGAAGGAGTGAAGACGGGCACTGCCCCAGCTTTTGCCCTGGCGTGCAACGGCTGTGTGCTGCTTTTCCAAGCAGCAAGAGCACTGAGAAGTGAAAGCGATTGTGAAGGAGCTCTTTGGCTGCTCGTGTGCTCTTCGCTGCACTGCGCCGCTCGCAAGCGGCTTCGTTCTTCGGCGTCTGCCGTCCGGAGAGAGCTGAACTGCAGCGGTCAGTTTCAGCTCTGCCCAACAGCGTGCTCTCAGTTCTGCGGACAAGCACGCCCTGTTGCCTTGGCTCCGAGTGCAAAGTCCCTAGCGAGCACTCACTCAGTGCAATGCACCCAGAAAGACGCTCTCGCTCGTCTTTCAAGGAGCGATTCCTAACAGCAGAAGCAGCAGAGGCACAAACTGGATGACGAGAAGGGACAATGTAGAACACGTCTCTGTCCTGGCACATTGTCGTGTGCGATATGTCCCTCCGGGTCTTCGGTCCTTGCGAAGCTCTATGTACTGCGAGCGCTGCTACTTGCAGCTGAGAAGGACCGCGGAGCTAGCAGCGAATTCGGAGAGCGCTAAGCACGAAGTCAAGAAGCGAGACGTGTCCCTGCAACGCGGTGCTAAGAGCAGCTTCCTCGCGGCGGGGGCGAGCCCCGGCCACAAGACATTCTCGTCCTGGCAACGGATCTCCGTGAAGGGCGTAGGCGAAAAGCTTTCGTTTTCCATTCGAACTGCGAGAGAGGCAGACTGTTACACGGAGCTCTGAGAACAAAGGTGCACGCCCTAGGCGGGCTTGGGCAGAAGAAGCGTTCTCGAGCTCTTGGCTGCCCGCACACTGCTGGGTATGTGGCGCCCCTGCAGCGGCTTCTGGCCGCCGGCAAGTGAAAGCGGAGCAAGGCGTGGGCGAGGGCGAGGGCGGTGAACGAAGCGGCAAAAGCGCCGTGCTTGTGTGCACCACGTTAGAGGCTACTAGGAGAGGAAGGTGGTTGACTCTCGCTTGCCTTCCCAAGTGCCCTTAGCAGTCGGAAGGAGCAAGCTGAAGCACTGCTGCTTGTGCTGCTCCTTGGTTCCCTTGCAGCCCGCTCTGAAAGCATTGGCGGTCACTTCTAGGCGCCGAGTTGCACACACACAGCACCACGTTAAGTGCCGCGGAGAAGGGAAATCCAGAGTGCAGCGAGGAGCTGGACGTGGCTTACGTGCAGTAAGGAAAAGGTGAACCTAAGCAGTGCCTCTTCAATCTGGCCGCCTCTGCTCTGGTAGCAACTTTTGCAAGACGGCAAAGGGAGCCGCGAGTATGTAGAACGGAGGGCAGCGAGACGCCGTGTGTTATGCGCCCTTTCAGGGCTGCTGACAAGGGGCTACTTTAAGAACGCCTTCTTCGTCCTCGCGTCCTTCTCGCTTCGTTCTAGCTGCATGGAGTACAGCACAGCGAAGGAGTGAAGACGGGCACTGCCCCAGCTTTTGCCCTGGCGTGCAACGGCTGTGTGCTGCTTTTCCAAGCAGCAAGAGCACTGAGAAGTGAAAGCGATTGTGAAGGAGCTCTTTGGCTGCTCGTGTGCTCTTCGCTGCACTGCGCCGCTCGCAAGCGGCTTCGTTCTTCGGCGCCTGCCGTCCGGAGAGAGCTGAACTGCAGCGGTCAGTTTCAGCTCTGCCCAACAGCGTGCTCTCAGTTCTGCGGACAAGCACGCCCTGTTGCCTTGGCTCCGAGTGCAAAGTCCCGAGCGAGCACTCACTCAGTGCAATGCACCCAGAAAGACGCTCTCGCTCGTCTTTCAAGGAGCGATTCCTAACAGCAGAAGCAGCAGAGGCACAAACTGGATGACGAGAAGGGACAATGTAGAACACGTCTCTGTCCTGGCACATTGTCGTGTGCGATATGTCCCTCCGGGTCTTCGGTCCTTGCGAAGCTCTATGTACTGCGAGCGCTGCTACTTGCAGCTGAGAAGGACCGCGGAGCTAGCAGCGAATTCGGAGAGCGCTAAGCACGAAGTCAAGAAGCGAGACGTGTCCCTGCAACGCGGTGCTAAGAGCAGCTTCCTCGCGGCGGGGGCGAGCTCCGGCCACAAGACATTCTCGTCCTGGCAACGGATCTCCGTGAAGGGCGTAGGCGAAAAGCTTTCGTTTTCCATTCGAACTGCGAGAGAGGCAGACTGTTACACGGAGCTCTGAGAACAAAGGTGCACGCCCTAGGCGGGCTTGGGCAGAAGAAGCGTTCTCGAGCTCTTGGCTGCCCGCACACTGCTGGGTATGTGGCGCCCCTGCAGCGGCTTCTGGCCGCCGGCAAGTGAAAGCGGAGCAAGGCGTGGGCGAGGGCGGTGAACGAAGCGGCTATGTGCCGTGCTTGTGTGCACCACGTTAGAGGCTACTAGGAGAGGAAGGTGGTTGACTCTCGCTTGCCTTCCCAAGTGCCCTTAGCAGTCGGAAGGAGCAAGCTGAAGCACTGCTGCTTGTGCTGCTCCTTGGTTCCCTTGCAGCCCGCTCTGAAAGCATTGGCGGTCACTTCTAGGCGCCGAGTTGCACACACACAGCACCACGTTAAGTGCCGCGGAGAAGGGAAATCCAGAGTGCAGCGAGGAGCTGGACGTGGCTTACGTGCAGTAAGGAAAAGGTGAACCTAAGCAGTGCCTCTTCAATCTGGCCGCCTCTGCTCTGGTAGCAACTTTTGCAAGTCGGCAAAGGGAGCCGCGAGTATGTAGAACGGAGGGCAGCGAGACGCCGTGTGTTATGCGCCCTTTCAGGGCTGCTGACAAGGGGCTACTTTAAGAACGCTTTCTTCTTCCTCGCGTCCTTCTCGCTTCGTTCTAGCTGCATGGAGTACAGCACAGCGAAGGAGTGAAGACGGGCACTGCCCCAGCTTTTGCCCTGGCGTGCAACGGCTGTGTGCTGCTTTTCCAAGCAGCAAGAGCACTGAGAAGTGAAAGCGATTGTGAAGGAGCTCTTTGGCTGCTCGTGTGCTCTTCGCTGCACTGCGCCGCTCGCAAGCGGCTGCGTTCTTCGGCGTCTGCCGTCCGGAGAGAGCTGAACTGCAGCGGTCAGTTTCAGCTCTGCCCAACAGCGTGCTCTCAGTTCTGCGGACAAGCACGCCCTGTTGCCTTGGCTCCGAGTGCAAAGTCCCTAGCGAGCACTCACTCAGTGCAATGCACCCAGAAAGACGCTCTCGCTCGTCTTTCAAGGAGCGATTCCTAACAGCAGAAGCAGCAGAGGCACAAACTGGATGACGAGAAGGGACAATGTAGAACACGTCTCTGTCCTGGCACATTGTCGTGTGCGATATGTCCCTCCGGGTCTTCGGTCCTTGCGAAGCTCTATGTACTGCGAGCGCTGCTACTTGCAGCTGAGAAGGACCGCGGAGCTAGCAGCGAATTCGGAGAGCGCTAAGCACGAAGTCAAGAAGCGAGACGTGTCCCTGCAACGCGGTGCTAAGAGCAGCTTCCTCGCGGCGGGGGCGAGCCCCGGCCACAAGACATTCTCGTCCTGGCAACGGATCTCCGTGAAGGGCGTAGGCGAAAAGCTTTCGTTTTCCATTCGAACTGCGAGAGAGGCAGACTGTTACACGGAGCTCTGAGAACAAAGGTGCACGCCCTAGGCGGGCTTGGGCAGAAGAAGCGTTCTCGAGCTCTTGGCTGCCCGCACACTGCTGGGTATGTGGCGCCCCTGCAGCGGCTTCTGGCCGCCGGCAAGTGAAAGCGGAGCAAGGCGTGGGCGAGGGCGAGGGCGGTGAACGAAGCGGCAAAAGCGCCGTGCTTGTGTGCACCACATTAGAGGCTACTAGGAGAGGAAGGTGGTTGACTCTCGCTTGCCTTCCCAAGTGCCCTTAGCAGTCGGAAGGAGCAAGCTGAAGCACTGCTGCTTGTGCTGCTCCTTGGTTCCCTTGCAGCCCGCTCTGAAAGCATTGGCGGTCACTTCTAGGCGCCGAGTTGCACACACACAGCACCACGCTAAGTGCCGCGGAGAAGGGAAATCCAGAGTGCAGCGAGGAGCTGGACGTGGCTTACGTGCAGTAAGGAAAAGGTGAACCTAAGCAGTGCCTCTTCAATCTGGCCGCCTCTGCTCTGGTAGCAACTTTTGCAAGTCGGCAAAGGGAGCCGCGAGTATGTAGAACGGAGGGCAGCGAGACGCCGTGTGTTATGCGGCCTTTCAGGGCTGCTGACAATGGGCTACTTTAAGAACGCCTTCTTCGTCCTCGCGTCCTTCTCGCTTCGCTCTAGCTGCATGGAGTACAGCACAGCGAAGGAGTGAAGACGGGCACTGCCCCAGCTTTTGCCCTGGCGTGCAACGGCTGTGTGCTGCTTTTCCAAGCAGCAAGAGCACTGAGAAGTGAAAGCGATTGTGAAGGAGCTCTTTGGCTGCTCGTGTGCTCTTCGCTGCACTGCGCCGCTCGCAAGCGGCTTCGTTCTTCGGCGTCTGCCGTCCGGAGAGAGCTGAACTGCAGCGGTCAGTTTCAGCTCTGCCCAACAGCGTGCTCTCAGTTCTGCGGACAAGCACGCCCTGTTGCCTTGGCTCCGAGTGCAAAGTCCCTAGCGAGCACTCACTCAGTGCAATGCACCCAGAAAGACGCTCTCGCTCGTCTTTCAAGGAGCGATTCCTAACAGCAGAAGCAGCAGAGGCACAAACTGGATGACGAGAAGGGACAATGTAGAACACGTCTCTGTCCTGGCACATTGTCGTGTGCGATATGTCCCTCCGGGTCTTCGGTCCTTGCGAAGCTCTATGTACTGCGAGCGCTGCTACTTGCAGCTGAGAAGGACCGCGGAGCTAGCAGCGAATTCGGAGAGCGCTAAGCACGAAGTCAAGAAGCGAGACGTGTCCCTGCAACGCGGTGCTAAGAGCAGCTTCCTCGCGGCGGGGGCGAGCCCCGGCCACAAGACATTCTCGTCCTGGCAACGGATCTCCGTGAAGGGCGTAGGCGAAAAGCTTTCGTTTTCCATTCGAACTGCGAGAGAGGCAGACTGTTACACGGAGCTCTGAGAACAAAGGTGCACGCCCTAGGCGGGCTTGGGCAGAAGAAGCGTTCTCGAGCTCTTGGCTGCCCGCACACTGCTGGGTATGTGGCGCCCCTGCAGCGGCTTCTGGCCGCCGGCAAGTGAAAGCGGAGCAAGGCGTGGGCGAGGGCGGTGAACGAAGCGGCTATGTGCCGTGCTTGTGTGCACCACGTTAGAGGCTACTAGGAGAGGAAGGTGGTTGACTCTCGCTTGCCTTCCCAAGTGCCCTTAGCAGTCGGAAGGAGCAAGCTGAAGCACTGCTGCTTGTGCTGCTCCTTGGTTCCCTTGCAGCCCGCTCTGAAAGCATTGGCGGTCACTTCTAGGCGCCGAGTTGCACACACACAGCACCACGTTAAGTGCCGCGGAGAAGGGAAATCCAGAGTGCAGCGAGGAGCTGGACGTGGCTTACGTGCAGTAAGGAAAAGGTGAACCTAAGCAGTGCCTCTTCAATCTGGCCGCCTCTGCTCTGGTAGCAACTTTTGCAAGTCGGCAAAGGGAGCCGCGAGTATGTAGAACGGAGGGCAGCGAGACGCCGTGTGTTATGCGCCCTTTCAGGGCTGCTGACAAGGGGCTACTTTAAGAACGCTTTCTTCTTCCTCGCGTCCTTCTCGCTTCGTTCTAGCTGCATGGAGTACAGCACAGCGAAGGAGTGAAGACGGGCACTGCCCCAGCTTTTGCCCTGGCGTGCAACGGCTGTGTGCTGCTTTTCCAAGCAGCAAGAGCACTGAGAAGTGAAAGCGATTGTGAAGGAGCTCTTTGGCTGCTCGTGTGCTCTTCGCTGCACTGCGCCGCTCGCAAGCGGCTTCGTTCTTCGGCGTCTGCCGTCCGGAGAGAGCTGAACTGCAGCGGTCAGTTTCAGCTCTGCCCAACAGCGTGCTCTCAGTTCTGCGGACAAGCACGCCCTGTTGCCTTGGCTCCGAGTGCAAAGTCCCGAGCGAGCACTCACTCAGTGCAATGCACCCAGAAAGACGCTCTCGCTCGTCTTTCAAGGAGCGATTCCTAACAGCAGAAGCAGCAGAGGCACAAACTGGATGACGAGAAGGGACAATGTAGAACACGTCTCTGTCCTGGCACATTGTCGTGTGCGATATGTCCCTCCGGGTCTTCGGTCCTTGCGAAGCTCTATGTACGGCGAGCGCTGCTACTTGCAGCTGAGAAGGACCGCGGAGCTAGCAGCGAATTCGGAGAGCGCTAAGCACGAAGTCAAGAAGCGAGACGTGTCCCTGCAACGCGGTGCTAAGAGCAGCTTCCTCGCGGCGGGGGCGAGCTCCGGCCACAAGACATTCTCGTCCTGGCAACGGATCTCCGTGAAGGGCGTAGGCGAAAAGCTTTCGTTTTCCATTCGAACTGCGAGAGAGGCAGACTGTTACACGGAGCTCTGAGAACAAAGGTGCACGCCCTAGGCGGGCTTGGGCAGAAGAAGCGTTCTCGAGCTCTTGGCTGCCCGCACACTGCTGGGTATGTGGCGCCCCTGCAGCGGCTTCTGGCCGCCGGCAAGTGAAAGCGGAGCAAGGCGTGGGCGAGGGCGAGGGCGGTGAACGAAGCGGCAAGAGCGCCGTGCTTGTGTGCACCACGTTAGAGGCTACTAGGAGAGGAAGGTGGTTGACTCTCGCTTGCCTTCCCAAGTGCCCTTAGCAGTCGGAAGGAGCAAGCTGAAGCACTGCTGCTTGTGCTGCTCCTTGGTTCCCTTGCAGCCCGCTCTGAAAGCATTGGCGGTCACTTCTAGGCGCCGAGTTGCACACACACAGCACCACGCTAAGTGCCGCGGAGAAGGGAAATCCAGAGTGCAGCGAGGAGCTGGACGTGGCTTACGTGCAGTAAGGAAAAGGTGAACCTAAGCAGTGCCTCTTCAATCTGGCCGCCTCTGCTCTGGTAGCAACTTTTGCAAGTCGGCAAAGGGAGCCGCGAGTATGTAGAACGGAGGGCAGCGAGACGCCGTGTGTTATGCGCCCTTTCAGGGCTGCTGACAAGGGGCTACTTTAAGAACGCCTTCTTCGTCCTCGCGTCCTTCTCGCTTCGCTCTAGCTGCATGGAGTACAGCACAGCGAAGGAGTGAAGACGGGCACTGCCCCAGCTTTTGCCCTGGCGTGCAACGGCTGTGTGCTGCTTTTCCAAGCAGCAAGAGCACTGAGAAGTGAAAGCGATTGTGAAGGAGCTCTTTGGCTGCTCGTGTGCTCTTCGCTGCACTGCGCCGCTCGCAAGCGGCTTCGTTCTTCGGCGTCTGCCGTCCGGAGAGAGCTGAACTGCAGCGGTCAGTTTCAGCTCTGCCCAACAGCGTGCTCTCAGTTCTGCGGACAAGCACGCCCTGTTGCCTTGGCTCCGAGTGCAAAGTCCCTAGCGAGCACTCACTCAGTGCAATGCACCCAGAAAGACGCTCTCGCTCGTCTTTCAAGGAGCGATTCCTAACAGCAGAAGCAGCAGAGGCACAAACTGGATGACGAGAAGGGACAATGTAGAACACGTCTCTGTCCTGGCACATTGTCGTGTGCGATATGTCCCTCCGGGTCTTCGGTCCTTGCGAAGCTCTATGTACTGCGAGCGCTGCTACTTGCAGCTGAGAAGGACCGCGGAGCTAGCAGCGAATTCGGAGAGCGCTAAGCACGAAGTCAAGAAGCGAGACGTGTCCCTGCAACGCGGTGCTAAGAGCAGCTTCCTCGCGGCGGGGGCGAGCCCCGGCCACAAGACATTCTCGTCCTGGCAACGGATCTCCGTGAAGGGCGTAGGCGAAAAGCTTTCGTTTTCCATTCGAACTGCGAGAGAGGCAGACTGTTACACGGAGCTCTGAGAACAAAGGTGCACGCCCTAGGCGGGCTTGGGCAGAAGAAGCGTTCTCGAGCTCTTGGCTGCCCGCACACTGCTGGGTATGTGGCGCCCCTGCAGCGGCTTCTGGCCGCCGGCAAGTGAAAGCGGAGCAAGGCGTGGGCGAGGGCGGTGAACGAAGCGGCAAGAGCGCCGTGCTTGTGTGCACCACGTTAGAGGCTACTAGGAGAGGAAGGTGGTTGACTCTCGCTTGCCTTCCCAAGTGCCCTTAGCAGTCGGAAGGAGCAAGCTGAAGCACTGCTGCTCGTGCTGCTCCTTGGTTCCCTTGCAGCCCGCTCTGAAAGCATTGGCGGTCACTTCTAGGCGCCGAGTTGCACACACACAGCACCACGTTAAGTGCCGCGGAGAAGGGAAATCCAGAGTGCAGCGAGGAGCTGGACGTGGCTTACGTGCAGTAAGGAAAAGGTGAACCTAAGCAGTGCCTCTTCAATCTGGCCGCCTCTGCTCTGGTAGCAACTTTTGCAAGTCGGCAAAGGGAGCCGCGAGTATGTAGAACGGAGGGCAGCGAGACGCCGTGTGTTATGCGCCCTTTCAGGGCTGCTGACAAGGGGCTACTTTAAGAACGCCTTCTTCGTCCTCGCGTCCTTCTCGCTTCGCTCTAGCTGCATGGAGTACAGCACAGCGAAGGAGTGAAGACGGGCACTGCCCCAGCTTTTGCCCTGGCGTGCAACGGCTGTGTGCTGCTTTTCCAAGCAGCAAGAGCACTGAGAAGTGAAAGCGATTGTGAAGGAGCTCTTTGGCTGCTCGTGTGCTCTTCGCTGCACTGCGCCGCTCGCAAGCGGCTTCGTTCTTTGGCGTCTGCCGTCCGGAGAGAGCTGAACTGCAGCGGTCAGTTTCAGCTCTGCCCAACAGCGTGCTCTCAGTTCTGCGGACAAGCACGCCCTGTTGCCTTGGCTCCGAGTGCAAAGTCCCTAGCGAGCACTCACTCAGTGCAATGCACCCAGAAAGACGCTCTCGCTCGTCTTTCAAGGAGCGATTCCTAACAGCAGAAGCAGCAGAGGCACAAACTGGATGACGAGAAGGGACAATGTAGAACACGTCTCTGTCCTGGCACATTGTCGTGTGCGATATGTCCCTCCGGGTCTTCGGTCCTTGCGAAGCTCTATGTACTGCGAGCGCTGCTACTTGCAGCTGAGAAGGACCGCGGAGCTAGCAGCGAATTCGGAGAGCGCTAAGCACGAAGTCAAGAAGCGAGACGTGTCCCTGCAACGCGGTGCTAAGAGCAGCTTCCTCGCGGCGGGGGCGAGCTCCGGCCACAAGACATTCTCGTCCTGGCAACGGATCTCTGTGAAGGGCGTAGGCGAAAAGCTTTCGTTTTCCATTCGAACTGCGAGAGAGGCAGACTGTTACACGGAGCTCTGAGAACAAAGGTGCACGCCCTAGGCTGGCTTGGGCAGAAGAAGCGTTCTCGAGCTCTTGGCTGCCCGCACACTGCTGGGTATGTGGCGCCCCTGCAGCGGCTTCTGGCCGCCGGCAAGTGAAAGCGGAGCAAGGCGTGGGCGAGGGCGGTGAACGAAGCGGCAAAAGCGCCGTGCTTGTGTGCACCACGTTAGAGGCTACTAGGAGAGGAAGGTGGTTGACTCTCGCTTGCCTTCCCAAGTGCCCTTAGCAGTCGGAAGGAGCAAGCTGAAGCACTGCTGCTTGTGCTGCTCCTTGGTTCCCTTGCAGCCCGCTCTGAAAGCATTGGCGGTCACTTCTAGGCGCCGAGTTGCACACACACAGCACCACGTTAAGTGCCGCGGAGAAGGGAAATCCAGAGTGCAGCGAGGAGCTGGACGTGGCTTACGTGCAGTAAGGAAAAGGTGAACCTAAGCAGTGCCTCTTCAATCTGGCCGCCTCTGCTCTGGTAGCAACTTTTGCAAGACGGCAAAGGGAGCCGCGAGTATGTAGAACGGAGGGCAGCGAGACGCCGTGTGTTATGCGCCCTTTCAGGGCTGCTGACAAGGGGCTACTTTAAGAACGCCTTCTTCGTCCTCGCGTCCTTCTCGCTTCGTTCTAGCTGCATGGAGTACAGCACAGCGAAGGAGTGAAGACGGGCACTGCCCCAGCTTTTGCCCTGGCGTGCAACGGCTGTGTGCTGCTTTTCCAAGCAGCAAGAGCACTGAGAAGTGAAAGCGATTGTGAAGGAGCTCTTTGGCTGCTCGTGTGCTCTTCGCTGCACTGCGCCGCTCGCAAGCGGCTTCGTTCTTCGGCGCCTGCCGTCCGGAGAGAGCTGAACTGCAGCGGTCAGTTTCAGCTCTGCCCAACAGCGTGCTCTCAGTTCTGCGGACAAGCACGCCCTGTTGCCTTGGCTCCGAGTGCAAAGTCCCGAGCGAGCACTCACTCAGTGCAATGCACCCAGAAAGACGCTCTCGCTCGTCTTTCAAGGAGCGATTCCTAACAGCAGAAGCAGCAGAGGCACAAACTGGATGACGAGAAGGGACAATGTAGAACACGTCTCTGTCCTGCCACATTGTCGTGTGCGATATGTCCCTCCGGGTCTTCGGTCCTTGCGAAGCTCTATGTACTGCGAGCGCTGCTACTTGCAGCTGAGAAGGACCGCGGAGCTAGCAGCGAATTCGGAGAGCGCTAAGCACGAAGTCAAGAAGCGAGACGTGTCCCTGCAACGCGGTGCTAAGAGCAGCTTCCTCGCGGCGGGGGCGAGCTCCGGCCACAAGACATTCTCGTCCTGGCAACGGATCTCCGTGAAGGGCGTAGGCGAAAAGCTTTCGTTTTCCATTCGAACTGCGAGAGAGGCAGACTGTTACACGGAGCTCTGAGAACAAAGGTGCACGCCCTAGGCGGGCTTGGGCAGAAGAAGCGTTCTCGAGCTCTTGGCTGCCCGCACACTGCTGGGTATGTGGCGCCCCTGCAGCGGCTTCTGGCCGCCGGCAAGTGAAAGCGGAGCAAGGCGTGGGCGAGGGCGGTGAACGAAGCGGCTATGTGCCGTGCTTGTGTGCACCACATTAGAGGCTACTAGGAGAGGAAGGTGGTTGACTCTCGCTTGCCTTCCCAAGTGCCCTTAGCAGTCGGAAGGAGCAAGCTGAAGCACTGCTGCTCGTGCTGCTCCTTGGTTCCCTTGCAGCCCGCTCTGAAAGCATTGGCGGTCACTTCTAGGCGCCGAGTTGCACACACACAGCACCACGTTAAGTGCCGCGGAGAAGGGAAATCCAGAGTGCAGCGAGGAGCTGGACGTGGCTTACGTGCAGTAAGGAAAAGGTGAACCTAAGCAGTGCCTCTTCAATCTGGCCGCCTCTGCTCTGGTAGCAACTTTTGCAAGTCGGCAAAGGGAGCCGCGAGTATGTAGAACGGAGGGCAGCGAGACGCCGTGTGTTATGCGGCCTTTCAGGGCTGCTGACAATGGGCTACTTTAAGAACGCCTTCTTCGTCCTCGCGTCCTTCTCGCTTCGCTCTAGCTGCATGGAGTACAGCACAGCGAAGGAGTGAAGACGGGCACTGCCCCAGCTTTTGCCCTGGCGTGCAACGGCTGTGTGCTGCTTTTCCAAGCAGCAAGAGCACTGAGAAGTGAAAGCGATTGTGAAGGAGCTCTTTGGCTGCTCGTGTGCTCTTCGCTGCACTGCGCCGCTCGCAAGCGGCTTCGTTCTTCGGCGTCTGCCGTCCGGAGAGAGCTGAACTGCAGCGGTCAGTTTCAGCTCTGCCCAACAGCGTGCTCTCAGTTCTGCGGACAAGCACGCCCTGTTGCCTTGGCTCCGAGTGCAAAGTCCCTAGCGAGCACTCACTCAGTGCAATGCACCCAGAAAGACGCTCTCGCTCGTCTTTCAAGGAGCGATTCCTAACAGCAGAAGCAGCAGAGGCACAAACTGGATGACGAGAAGGGACAATGTAGAACACGTCTCTGTCCTGGCACATTGTCGTGTGCGATATGTCCCTCCGGGTCTTCGGTCCTTGCGAAGCTCTATGTACTGCGAGCGCTGCTACTTGCAGCTGAGAAGGACCGCGGAGCTAGCAGCGAATTCGGAGAGCGCTAAGCACGAAGTCAAGAAGCGAGACGTGTCCCTGCAACGCGGTGCTAAGAGCAGCTTCCTCGCGGCGGGGGCGAGCCCCGGCCACAAGACATTCTCGTCCTGGCAACGGATCTCTGTGAAGGGCGTAGGCGAAAAGCTTTCGTTTTCCATTCGAACTGCGAGAGAGGCAGACTGTTACACGGAGCTCTGAGAACAAAGGTGCACGCCCTAGGCGGGCTTGGGCAGAAGAAGCGTTCTCGAGCTCTTGGCTGCCCGCACACTGCTGGGTATGTGGCGCCCCTGCAGCGGCTTCTGGCCGCCGGCAAGTGAAAGCGGAGCAAGGCGTGGGCGAGGGCGAGGGCGGTGAACGAAGCGGCTATGTGCCGTGCTTGTGTGCACCACGTTAGAGGCTACTAGGAGAGGAAGGTGGTTGACTCTCGCTTGCCTTCCCAAGTGCCCTTAGCAGTCGGAAGGAGCAAGCTGAAGCACTGCTGCTTGTGCTGCTCCTTGGTTCCCTTGCAGCCCGCTCTGAAAGCATTGGCGGTCACTTCTAGGCGCCGAGTTGCACACACACAGCACCACGTTAAGTGCCGCGGAGAAGGGAAATCCAGAGTGCAGCGAGGAGCTGGACGTGGCTTACGTGCAGTAAGGAAAAGGTGAACCTAAGCAGTGCCTCTTCAATCTGGCCGCCTCTGCTCTGGTAGCAACTTTTGCAAGACGGCAAAGGGAGCCGCGAGTATGTAGAACGGAGGGCAGCGAGACGCCGTGTGTTATGCGCCCTTTCAGGGCTGCTGACAAGGGGCTACTTTAAGAACGCCTTCTTCGTCCTCGCGTCCTTCTCGCTTCGTTCTAGCTGCATGGAGTACAGCACAGCGAAGGAGTGAAGACGGGCACTGCCCCAGCTTTTGCCCTGGCGTGCAACGGCTGTGTGCTGCTTTTCCAAGCAGCAAGAGCACTGAGAAGTGAAAGCGATTGTGAAGGAGCTCTTTGGCTGCTCGTGTGCTCTTCGCTGCACTGCGCCGCTCGCAAGCGGCTTCGTTCTTCGGCGCCTGCCGTCCGGAGAGAGCTGAACTGCAGCGGTCAGTTTCAGCTCTGCCCAACAGCGTGCTCTCAGTTCTGCGGACAAGCACGCCCTGTTGCCTTGGCTCCGAGTGCAAAGTCCCGAGCGAGCACTCACTCAGTGCAATGCACCCAGAAAGACGCTCTCGCTCGTCTTTCAAGGAGCGATTCCTAACAGCAGAAGCAGCAGAGGCACAAACTGGATGACGAGAAGGGACAATGTAGAACACGTCTCTGTCCTGGCACATTGTCGTGTGCGATATGTCCCTCCGGGTCTTCGGTCCTTGCGAAGCTCTATGTACTGCGAGCGCTGCTACTTGCAGCTGAGAAGGACCGCGGAGCTAGCAGCGAATTCGGAGAGCGCTAAGCACGAAGTCAAGAAGCGAGACGTGTCCCTGCAACGCGGTGCTAAGAGCAGCTTCCTCGCGGCGGGGGCGAGCTCCGGCCACAAGACATTCTCGTCCTGGCAACGGATCTCCGTGAAGGGCGTAGGCGAAAAGCTTTCGTTTTCCATTCGAACTGCGAGAGAGGCAGACTGTTACACGGAGCTCTGAGAACAAAGGTGCACGCCCTAGGCGGGCTTGGGCAGAAGAAGCGTTCTCGAGCTCTTGGCTGCCCGCACACTGCTGGGTATGTGGCGCCCCTGCAGCGGCTTCTGGCCGCCGGCAAGTGAAAGCGGAGCAAGGCGTGGGCGAGGGCGGTGAACGAAGCGGCTATGTGCCGTGCTTGTGTGCACCACGTTAGAGGCTACTAGGAGAGGAAGGTGGTTGACTCTCGCTTGCCTTCCCAAGTGCCCTTAGCAGTCGGAAGGAGCAAGCTGAAGCACTGCTGCTTGTGCTGCTCCTTGGTTCCCTTGCAGCCCGCTCTGAAAGCATTGGCGGTCACTTCTAGGCGCCGAGTTGCACACACACAGCACCACGTTAAGTGCCGCGGAGAAGGGAAATCCAGAGTGCAGCGAGGAGCTGGACGTGGCTTACGTGCAGTAAGGAAAAGGTGAACCTAAGCAGTGCCTCTTCAATCTGGCCGCCTCTGCTCTGGTAGCAACTTTTGCAAGTCGGCAAAGGGAGCCGCGAGTATGTAGAACGGAGGGCAGCGAGACGCCGTGTGTTATGCGCCCTTTCAGGGCTGCTGACAAGGGGCTACTTTAAGAACGCTTTCTTCTTCCTCGCGTCCTTCTCGCTTCGTTCTAGCTGCATGGAGTACAGCACAGCGAAGGAGTGAAGACGGGCACTGCCCCAGCTTTTGCCCTGGCGTGCAACGGCTGTGTGCTGCTTTTCCAAGCAGCAAGAGCACTGAGAAGTGAAAGCGATTGTGAAGGAGCTCTTTGGCTGCTCGTGTGCTCTTCGCTGCACTGCGCCGCTCGCAAGCGGCTGCGTTCTTCGGCGTCTGCCGTCCGGAGAGAGCTGAACTGCAGCGGTCAGTTTCAGCTCTGCCCAACAGCGTGCTCTCAGTTCTGCGGACAAGCACGCCCTGTTGCCTTGGCTCCGAGTGCAAAGTCCCTAGCGAGCACTCACTCAGTGCAATGCACCCAGAAAGACGCTCTCGCTCGTCTTTCAAGGAGCGATTCCTAACAGCAGAAGCAGCAGAGGCACAAACTGGATGACGAGAAGGGACAATGTAGAACACGTCTCTGTCCTGGCACATTGTCGTGTGCGATATGTCCCTCCGGGTCTTCGGTCCTTGCGAAGCTCTATGTACTGCGAGCGCTGCTACTTGCAGCTGAGAAGGACCGCGGAGCTAGCAGCGAATTCGGAGAGCGCTAAGCACGAAGTCAAGAAGCGAGACGTGTCCCTGCAACGCGGTGCTAAGAGCAGCTTCCTCGCGGCGGGGGCGAGCCCCGGCCACAAGACATTCTCGTCCTGGCAACGGATCTCCGTGAAGGGCGTAGGCGAAAAGCTTTCGTTTTCCATTCGAACTGCGAGAGAGGCAGACTGTTACACGGAGCTCTGAGAACAAAGGTGCACGCCCTAGGCGGGCTTGGGCAGAAGAAGCGTTCTCGAGCTCTTGGCTGCCCGCACACTGCTGGGTATGTGGCGCCCCTGCAGCGGCTTCTGGCCGCCGGCAAGTGAAAGCGGAGCAAGGCGTGGGCGAGGGCGGTGAACGAAGCGGCTATGTGCCGTGCTTGTGTGCACCACGTTAGAGGCTACTAGGAGAGGAAGGTGGTTGACTCTCGCTTGCCTTCCCAAGTGCCCTTAGCAGTCGGAAGGAGCAAGCTGAAGCACTGCTGCTTGTGCTGCTCCTTGGTTCCCTTGCAGCCCGCTCTGAAAGCATTGGCGGTCACTTCTAGGCGCCGAGTTGCACACACACAGCACCACGTTAAGTGCCGCGGAGAAGGGAAATCCAGAGTGCAGCGAGGAGCTGGACGTGGCTTACGTGCAGTAAGGAAAAGGTGAACCTAAGCAGTGCCTCTTCAATCTGGCCGCCTCTGCTCTGGTAGCAACTTTTGCAAGTCGGCAAAGGGAGCCGCGAGTATGTAGAACGGAGGGCAGCGAGACGCCGTGTGTTATGCGCCCTTTCAGGGCTGCTGACAAGGGGCTACTTTAAGAACGCTTTCTTCTTCCTCGCGTCCTTCTCGCTTCGTTCTAGCTGCATGGAGTACAGCACAGCGAAGGAGTGAAGACGGGCACTGCCCCAGCTTTTGCCCTGGCGTGCAACGGCTGTGTGCTGCTTTTCCAAGCAGCAAGAGCACTGAGAAGTGAAAGCGATTGTGAAGGAGCTCTTTGGCTGCTCGTGTGCTCTTCGCTGCACTGCGCCGCTCGCAAGCGGCTTCGTTCTTCGGCGTCTGCCGTCCGGAGAGAGCTGAACTGCAGCGGTCAGTTTCAGCTCTGCCCAACAGCGTGCTCTCAGTTCTGCGGACAAGCACGCCCTGTTGCCTTGGCTCCGAGTGCAAAGTCCCTAGCGAGCACTCACTCAGTGCAATGCACCCAGAAAGACGCTCTCGCTCGTCTTTCAAGGAGCGATTCCTAACAGCAGAAGCAGCAGAGGCACAAACTGGATGACGAGAAGGGACAATGTAGAACACGTCTCTGTCCTGCCACATTGTCGTGTGCGATATGTCCCTCCGGGTCTTCGGTCCTTGCGAAGCTCTATGTACTGCGAGCGCTGCTACTTGCAGCTGAGAAGGACCGCGGAGCTAGCAGCGAATTCGGAGAGCGCTAAGCACGAAGTCAAGAAGCGAGACGTGTCCCTGCAACGCGGTGCTAAGAGCAGCTTCCTCGCGGCGGGGGCGAGCCCCGGCCACAAGACATTCTCGTCCTGGCAACGGATCTCTGTGAAGGGCGTAGGCGAAAAGCTTTCGTTTTCCATTCGAACTGCGAGAGAGGCAGACTGTTACACGGAGCTCTGAGAACAAAGGTGCACGCCCTAGGCGGGCTTGGGCAGAAGAAGCGTTCTCGAGCTCTTGGCTGCCCGCACACTGCTGGGTATGTGGCGCCCCTGCAGCGGCTTCTGGCCGCCGGCAAGTGAAAGCGGAGCAAGGCGTGGGCGAGGGCGAGGGCGGTGAACGAAGCGGCAAAAGCGCCGTGCTTGTGTGCACCACGTTAGAGGCTACTAGGAGAGGAAGGTGGTTGACTCTCGCTTGCCTTCCCAAGTGCCCTTAGCAGTCGGAAGGAGCAAGCTGAAGCACTGCTGCTTGTGCTGCTCCTTGGTTCCCTTGCAGCCCGCTCTGAAAGCATTGGCGGTCACTTCTAGGCGCCGAGTTGCACACACACAGCACCACGTTAAGTGCCGCGGAGAAGGGAAATCCAGAGTGCAGCGAGGAGCTGGACGTGGCTTACGTGCAGTAAGGAAAAGGTGAACCTAAGCAGTGCCTCTTCAATCTGGCCGCCTCTGCTCTGGTAGCAACTTTTGCAAGACGGCAAAGGGAGCCGCGAGTATGTAGAACGGAGGGCAGCGAGACGCCGTGTGTTATGCGCCCTTTCAGGGCTGCTGACAAGGGGCTACTTTAAGAACGCCTTCTTCGTCCTCGCGTCCTTCTCGCTTCGTTCTAGCTGCATGGAGTACAGCACAGCGAAGGAGTGAAGACGGGCACTGCCCCAGCTTTTGCCCTGGCGTGCAACGGCTGTGTGCTGCTTTTCCAAGCAGCAAGAGCACTGAGAAGTGAAAGCGATTGTGAAGGAGCTCTTTGGCTGCTCGTGTGCTCTTCGCTGCACTGCGCCGCTCGCAAGCGGCTTCGTTCTTCGGCGCCTGCCGTCCGGAGAGAGCTGAACTGCAGCGGTCAGTTTCAGCTCTGCCCAACAGCGTGCTCTCAGTTCTGCGGACAAGCACGCCCTGTTGCCTTGGCTCCGAGTGCAAAGTCCCGAGCGAGCACTCACTCAGTGCAATGCACCCAGAAAGACGCTCTCGCTCGTCTTTCAAGGAGCGATTCCTAACAGCAGAAGCAGCAGAGGCACAAACTGGATGACGAGAAGGGACAATGTAGAACACGTCTCTGTCCTGGCACATTGTCGTGTGCGATATGTCCCTCCGGGTCTTCGGTCCTTGCGAAGCTCTATGTACTGCGAGCGCTGCTACTTGCAGCTGAGAAGGACCGCGGAGCTAGCAGCGAATTCGGAGAGCGCTAAGCACGAAGTCAAGAAGCGAGACGTGTCCCTGCAACGCGGTGCTAAGAGCAGCTTCCTCGCGGCGGGGGCGAGCTCCGGCCACAAGACATTCTCGTCCTGGCAACGGATCTCCGTGAAGGGCGTAGGCGAAAAGCTTTCGTTTTCCATTCGAACTGCGAGAGAGGCAGACTGTTACACGGAGCTCTGAGAACAAAGGTGCACGCCCTAGGCGGGCTTGGGCAGAAGAAGCGTTCTCGAGCTCTTGGCTGCCCGCACACTGCTGGGTATGTGGCGCCCCTGCAGCGGCTTCTGGCCGCCGGCAAGTGAAAGCGGAGCAAGGCGTGGGCGAGGGCGGTGAACGAAGCGGCTATGTGCCGTGCTTGTGTGCACCACGTTAGAGGCTACTAGGAGAGGAAGGTGGTTGACTCTCGCTTGCCTTCCCAAGTGCCCTTAGCAGTCGGAAGGAGCAAGCTGAAGCACTGCTGCTTGTGCTGCTCCTTGGTTCCCTTGCAGCCCGCTCTGAAAGCATTGGCGGTCACTTCTAGGCGCCGAGTTGCACACACACAGCACCACGTTAAGTGCCGCGGAGAAGGGAAATCCAGAGTGCAGCGAGGAGCTGGACGTGGCTTACGTGCAGTAAGGAAAAGGTGAACCTAAGCAGTGCCTCTTCAATCTGGCCGCCTCTGCTCTGGTAGCAACTTTTGCAAGTCGGCAAAGGGAGCCGCGAGTATGTAGAACGGAGGGCAGCGAGACGCCGTGTGTTATGCGGCCTTTCAGGGCTGCTGACAAGGGGCTACTTTAAGAACGCTTTCTTCTTCCTCGCGTCCTTCTCGCTTCGTTCTAGCTGCATGGAGTACAGCACAGCGAAGGAGTGAAGACGGGCACTGCCCCAGCTTTTGCCCTGGCGTGCAACGGCTGTGTGCTGCTTTTCCAAGCAGCAAGAGCACTGAGAAGTGAAAGCGATTGTGAAGGAGCTCTTTGGCTGCTCGTGTGCTCTTCGCTGCACTGCGCCGCTCGCAAGCGGCTGCGTTCTTCGGCGTCTGCCGTCCGGAGAGAGCTGAACTGCAGCGGTCAGTTTCAGCTCTGCCCAACAGCGTGCTCTCAGTTCTGCGGACAAGCACGCCCTGTTGCCTTGGCTCCGAGTGCAAAGTCCCTAGCGAGCACTCACTCAGTGCAATGCACCCAGAAAGACGCTCTCGCTCGTCTTTCAAGGAGCGATTCCTAACAGCAGAAGCAGCAGAGGCACAAACTGGATGACGAGAAGGGACAATGTAGAACACGTCTCTGTCCTGGCACATTGTCGTGTGCGATATGTCCCTCCGGGTCTTCGGTCCTTGCGAAGCTCTATGTACTGCGAGCGCTGCTACTTGCAGCTGAGAAGGACCGCGGAGCTAGCAGCGAATTCGGAGAGCGCTAAGCACGAAGTCAAGAAGCGAGACGTGTCCCTGCAACGCGGTGCTAAGAGCAGCTTCCTCGCGGCGGGGGCGAGCCCCGGCCACAAGACATTCTCGTCCTGGCAACGGATCTCCGTGAAGGGCGTAGGCGAAAAGCTTTCGTTTTCCATTCGAACTGCGAGAGAGGCAGACTGTTACACGGAGCTCTGAGAACAAAGGTGCACGCCCTAGGCGGGCTTGGGCAGAAGAAGCGTTCTCGAGCTCTTGGCTGCCCGCACACTGCTGGGTATGTGGCGCCCCTGCAGCGGCTTCTGGCCGCCGGCAAGTGAAAGCGGAGCAAGGCGTGGGCGAGGGCGGTGAACGAAGCGGCTATGTGCCGTGCTTGTGTGCACCACGTTAGAGGCTACTAGGAGAGGAAGGTGGTTGACTCTCGCTTGCCTTCCCAAGTGCCCTTAGCAGTCGGAAGGAGCAAGCTGAAGCACTGCTGCTTGTGCTGCTCCTTGGTTCCCTTGCAGCCCGCTCTGAAAGCATTGGCGGTCACTTCTAGGCGCCGAGTTGCACACACACAGCACCACGTTAAGTGCCGCGGAGAAGGGAAATCCAGAGTGCAGCGAGGAGCTGGACGTGGCTTACGTGCAGTAAGGAAAAGGTGAACCTAAGCAGTGCCTCTTCAATCTGGCCGCCTCTGCTCTGGTAGCAACTTTTGCAAGTCGGCAAAGGGAGCCGCGAGTATGTAGAACGGAGGGCAGCGAGACGCCGTGTGTTATGCGCCCTTTCAGGGCTGCTGACAAGGGGCTACTTTAAGAACGCTTTCTTCTTCCTCGCGTCCTTCTCGCTTCGTTCTAGCTGCATGGAGTACAGCACAGCGAAGGAGTGAAGACGGGCACTGCCCCAGCTTTTGCCCTGGCGTGCAACGGCTGTGTGCTGCTTTTCCAAGCAGCAAGAGCACTGAGAAGTGAAAGCGATTGTGAAGGAGCTCTTTGGCTGCTCGTGTGCTCTTCGCTGCACTGCGCCGCTCGCAAGCGGCTTCGTTCTTCGGCGTCTGCCGTCCGGAGAGAGCTGAACTGCAGCGGTCAGTTTCAGCTCTGCCCAACAGCGTGCTCTCAGTTCTGCGGACAAGCACGCCCTGTTGCCTTGGCTCCGAGTGCAAAGTCCCGAGCGAGCACTCACTCAGTGCAATGCACCCAGAAAGACGCTCTCGCTCGTCTTTCAAGGAGCGATTCCTAACAGCAGAAGCAGCAGAGGCACAAACTGGATGACGAGAAGGGACAATGTAGAACACGTCTCTGTCCTGGCACATTGTCGTGTGCGATATGTCCCTCCGGGTCTTCGGTCCTTGCGAAGCTCTATGTACGGCGAGCGCTGCTACTTGCAGCTGAGAAGGACCGCGGAGCTAGCAGCGAATTCGGAGAGCGCTAAGCACGAAGTCAAGAAGCGAGACGTGTCCCTGCAACGCGGTGCTAAGAGCAGCTTCCTCGCGGCGGGGGCGAGCTCCGGCCACAAGACATTCTCGTCCTGGCAACGGATCTCCGTGAAGGGCGTAGGCGAAAAGCTTTCGTTTTCCATTCGAACTGCGAGAGAGGCAGACTGTTACACGGAGCTCTGAGAACAAAGGTGCACGCCCTAGGCGGGCTTGGGCAGAAGAAGCGTTCTCGAGCTCTTGGCTGCCCGCACACTGCTGGGTATGTGGCGCCCCTGCAGCGGCTTCTGGCCGCCGGCAAGTGAAAGCGGAGCAAGGCGTGGGCGAGGGCGGTGAACGAAGCGGCTATGTGCCGTGCTTGTGTGCACCACGTTAGAGGCTACTAGGAGAGGAAGGTGGTTGACTCTCGCTTGCCTTCCCAAGTGCCCTTAGCAGTCGGAAGGAGCAAGCTGAAGCACTGCTGCTTGTGCTGCTCCTTGGTTCCCTTGCAGCCCGCTCTGAAAGCATTGGCGGTCACTTCTAGGCGCCGAGTTGCACACACACAGCACCACGTTAAGTGCCGCGGAGAAGGGAAATCCAGAGTGCAGCGAGGAGCTGGACGTGGCTTACGTGCAGTAAGGAAAAGGTGAACCTAAGCAGTGCCTCTTCAATCTGGCCGCCTCTGCTCTGGTAGCAATTTTTGCAATTCGGCAAAGGGAGCCGCGAGTATGTAGAACGGAGGGCGGCGAGACGCCGTGTGTTATGCGCCCTTTCAGGGCTGCTGACAAGGGGCTACTTTAAGAACGCCTTCTTCGTCCTCGCGTCCTTCTCGCTTCGTTCTAGCTGCATGGAGTACAGCACAGCGAAGGAGTGAAGACGGGCACTGCCCCAGCTTTTGCCCTGGCGTGCAACGGCCGTGTGCTGCTTTTCCAAGCAGCAAGAGCACTGAGAAGTGAAAGCGATTGTGAAGGAGCTCTTTGGCTGCTCGTGTGCTCTTCGCTGCACTGCGCCGCTCGCAAGCGGCTGCGTTCTTCGGCGTCTGCCGTCCGGAGAGAGCTGAACTGCAGCGGTCAGTTTCAGCTCTGCCCAACAGCGTGCTCTCAGTTCTGCGGACAAGCACGCCCTGTTGCCTTGGCTCCGAGTGCAAAGTCCCTAGCGAGCACTCACTCAGTGCAATGCACCCAGAAAGACGCTCTCGCTCGTCTTTCAAGGAGCGATTCCTAACAGCAGAAGCAGCAGAGGCACAAACTGGATGACGAGAAGGGACAATGTAGAACACGTCTCTGTCCTGGCACATTGTCGTGTGCGATATGTCCCTCCGGGTCTTCGGTCCTTGCGAAGCTCTATGTACTGCGAGCGCTGCTACTTGCAGCTGAGAAGGACCGCGGAGCTAGCAGCGAATTCGGAGAGCGCTAAGCACGAAGTCAAGAAGCGAGACGTGTCCCTGCAACGCGGTGCTAAGAGCAGCTTCCTCGCGGCGGGGGCGAGCCCCGGCCACAAGACATTCTCGTCCTGGCAACGGATCTCCGTGAAGGGCGTAGGCGAAAAGCTTTCGTTTTCCATTCGAACTGCGAGAGAGGCAGACTGTTACACGGAGCTCTGAGAACAAAGGTGCACGCCCTAGGCGGGCTTGGGCAGAAGAAGCGTTCTCGAGCTCTTGGCTGCCCGCACATTGCTGGGTATGTGGCGCCCCTGCAGCGGCTTCTGGCCGTCGGCAAGTGAAAGCGGAGCAAGGCGTGGGCGAGGGCGGTGAACGAAGCGGCAAGAGCGCCGTGCTTGTGTGCACCACGTTAGAGGCTACTAGGAGAGGAAGGTGGTTGACTCTCGCTTGCCTTCCCAAGTGCCCTTAGCAGTCGGAAGGAGCAAGCTGAAGCACTGCTGCTCGTGCTGCTCCTTGGTTCCCTTGCAGCCCGCTCTGAAAGCATTGGCGGTCACTTCTAGGCGCCGAGTTGCACACACACAGCACCACGCTAAGTGCCGCGGAGAAGGGAAATCCAGAGTGCAGCGAGGAGCTGGACGTGGCTTACGTGCAGTAAGGAAAAGGTGAACCTAAGCAGTGCCTCTTCAATCTGGCCGCCTCTGCTCTGGTAGCAACTTTTGCAAGTCGGCAAAGGGAGCCGCGAGTATGTAGAACGGAGGGCAGCGAGACGCCGTGTGTTATGCGCCCTTTCAGGGCTGCTGACAAGGGGCTACTTTAAGAACGCCTTCTTCGTCCTCGCGTCCTTCTCGCTTCGCTCTAGCTGCATGGAGTACAGCACAGCGAAGGAGTGAAGACGGGCACTGCCCCAGCTTTTGCCCTGGCGTGCAACGGCTGTGTGCTGCTTTTCCAAGCAGCAAGAGCACTGAGAAGTGAAAGCGATTGTGAAGGAGCTCTTTGGCTGCTCGTGTGCTCTTCGCTGCACTGCGCCGCTCGCAAGCGGCTTCGTTCTTTGGCGTCTGCCGTCCGGAGAGAGCTGAACTGCAGCGGTCAGTTTCAGCTCTGCCCAACAGCGTGCTCTCAGTTCTGCGGACAAGCACGCCCTGTTGCCTTGGCTCCGAGTGCAAAGTCCCTAGCGAGCACTCACTCAGTGCAATGCACCCAGAAAGACGCTCTCGCTCGTCTTTCAAGGAGCGATTCCTAACAGCAGAAGCAGCAGAGGCACAAACTGGATGACGAGAAGGGACAATGTAGAACACGTCTCTGTCCTGGCACATTGTCGTGTGCGATATGTCCCTCCGGGTCTTCGGTCCTTGCGAAGCTCTATGTACTGCGAGCGCTGCTACTTGCAGCTGAGAAGGACCGCGGAGCTAGCAGCGAATTCGGAGAGCGCTAAGCACGAAGTCAAGAAGCGAGACGTGTCCCTGCAACGCGGTGCTAAGAGCAGCTTCCTCGCGGCGGGGGCGAGCTCCGGCCACAAGACATTCTCGTCCTGGCAACGGATCTCTGTGAAGGGCGTAGGCGAAAAGCTTTCGTTTTCCATTCGAACTGCGAGAGAGGCAGACTGTTACACGGAGCTCTGAGAACAAAGGTGCACGCCCTAGGCTGGCTTGGGCAGAAGAAGCGTTCTCGAGCTCTTGGCTGCCCGCACACTGCTGGGTATGTGGCGCCCCTGCAGCGGCTTCTGGCCGCCGGCAAGTGAAAGCGGAGCAAGGCGTGGGCGAGGGCGGTGAACGAAGCGGCAAAAGCGCCGTGCTTGTGTGCACCACGTTAGAGGCTACTAGGAGAGGAAGGTGGTTGACTCTATCTTGCCTTCCCAAGTGCCCTTAGCAGTCGGATGGAGTAAGCCGAAGCACTGCTGCTTGTGCTGCTCCTTGGTTCCCTTGCAGCCCGCTCTGAAAACATTGGCGGTCACTTCTAGGCGCCGAGTTGCACACACACAGCACCACGTTAAGTGCCGCGGAGAAGGGAAATCCAGAGTGCAGCGAGGAGCTGGACGTGGCTTACGTGCAGTAAGGAAAAGGTGAACCTAAGCACTGCCTCTTCAATCTGGCCGCCTCTGCTCTGGTAGCAACTTTTGCAAGTCGGCAAAGGGAGCCGCGAGTATGTAGAACGGAGGGCAGCGAGACGCCGTGTGTTATGCGCCCTTTCAGGGCTGCTGACAAGGGGCTACGTTAAGAACGCCTTCTTCGTCCTCGCGTCCTTCTCGCTTCGCTCTAGCTGCATGGAGTACAGCACAGCGAAGGAGTGAAGACGGGCACTGCCCCAGCTTTTGCCCTGGCGTGCAACGGCTGTGTGCTGCTTTTCCAAGCAGCAAGAGCACTGAGAAGTGAAAGCGATTGTGAAGGAGCTCTTTGGCTGCTCGTGTGCTCTTCGCTGCACTGCGCCGCTCGCAAGCGGCTTCGTTCTTCGGCGTCTGCCGTCCGGAGAGAGCTGAACTGCAGCGGTCAGTTGCAGCTCTGCCCAACAGCGTGCTCTCAGTTCTGCGGACAAGCACGCCCTGTTGCCTTGGCTCCGAGTGCAAAGTCCCTAGCGAGCACTCACTCAGTGCAATGCATCCAGAAAGACGCTCTCGCTCGTCTTTCAAGGAGCGATTCCTAACAGCAGAAGCAGCAGAGGCACAAACTGGATGACGAGAAGGGACAATGTAGAACACGTCTCTGTCCTGGCACATTGTCGTGTGCGATATGTCCCTCCGGGTCTTCGGTCCTTGCGAAGCTCTATGTACTGCGAGCGCTGCTACTTGCAGCTGAGAAGGACCGCGGAGCTAGCAGCGAATTCGGAGAGCGCTAAGCACGAAGTCAAGAAGCGAGACGTGTCCCTGCAACGCGGTGCTAAGAGCAGCTTCCTCGCGGCGGGGGCGAGCTCCGGCCACAAGACATTCTCGTCCTGGCAACGGATCTCCGTGAAGGGCGTAGGCGAAAAGCTTTCGTTTTCCATTCGAACTGCGAGAGAGGCAGACTGTTACACGGAGCTCTGAGAACAAAGGTGCACGCCCTAGGCGGGCTTGGGCAGAAGAAGCGTTCTCGAGCTCTTGGCTGCCCGCACACTGCTGGGTATGTGGCGCCCCTGCAGCGGCTTCTGGCCGCCGGCAAGTGAAAGCGGAGCAAGGCGTGGGCGAGGGCGGTGAACGAAGCGGCTATGTGCCGTGCTTGTGTGCACCACGTTAGAGGCTACTAGGAGAGGAAGGTGGTTGACTCTCGCTTGCCTTCCCAAGTGCCCTTAGCAGTCGGAAGGAGCAAGCTGAAGCACTGCTGCTTGTGCTGCTCCTTGGTTCCCTTGCAGCCCGCTCTGAAAGCATTGGCGGTCACTTCTAGGCGCCGAGTTGCACACACACAGCACCACGTTAAGTGCCGCGGAGAAGGGAAATCCAGAGTGCAGCGAGGAGCTGGACGTGGCTTACGTGCAGTAAGGAAAAGGTGAACCTAAGCAGTGCCTCTTCAATCTGGCCGCCTCTGCTCTGGTAGCAATTTTTGCAATTCGGCAAAGGGAGCCGCGAGTATGTAGAACGGAGGGCGGCGAGACGCCGTGTGTTATGCGCCCTTTCAGGGCTGCTGACAAGGGGCTACTTTAAGAACGCCTTCTTCGTCCTCGCGTCCTTCTCGCTTCGTTCTAGCTGCATGGAGTACAGCACAGCGAAGGAGTGAAGACGGGCACTGCCCCAGCTTTTGCCCTGGCGTGCAACGGCCGTGTGCTGCTTTTCCAAGCAGCAAGAGCACTGAGAAGTGAAAGCGATTGTGAAGGAGCTCTTTGGCTGCTCGTGTGCTCTTCGCTGCACTGCGCCGCTCGCAAGCGGCTGCGTTCTTCGGCGTCTGCCGTCCGGAGAGAGCTGAACTGCAGCGGTCAGTTTCAGCTCTGCCCAACAGCGTGCTCTCAGTTCTGCGGACAAGCACGCCCTGTTGCCTTGGCTCCGAGTGCAAAGTCCCTAGCGAGCACTCACTCAGTGCAATGCACCCAGAAAGACGCTCTCGCTCGTCTTTCAAGGAGCGATTCCTAACAGCAGAAGCAGCAGAGGCACAAACTGGATGACGAGAAGGGACAATGTAGAACACGTCTCTGTCCTGGCACATTGTCGTGTGCGATATGTCCCTCCGGGTCTTCGGTCCTTGCGAAGCTCTATGTACTGCGAGCGCTGCTACTTGCAGCTGAGAAGGACCGCGGAGCTAGCAGCGAATTCGGAGAGCGCTAAGCACGAAGTCAAGAAGCGAGACGTGTCCCTGCAACGCGGTGCTAAGAGCAGCTTCCTCGCGGCGGGGGCGAGCCCCGGCCACAAGACATTCTCGTCCTGGCAACGGATCTCCGTGAAGGGCGTAGGCGAAAAGCTTTCGTTTTCCATTCGAACTGCGAGAGAGGCAGACTGTTACACGGAGCTCTGAGAACAAAGGTGCACGCCCTAGGCGGGCTTGGGCAGAAGAAGCGTTCTCGAGCTCTTGGCTGCCCGCACATTGCTGGGTATGTGGCGCCCCTGCAGCGGCTTCTGGCCGTCGGCAAGTGAAAGCGGAGCAAGGCGTGGGCGAGGGCGGTGAACGAAGCGGCAAGAGCGCCGTGCTTGTGTGCACCACGTTAGAGGCTACTAGGAGAGGAAGGTGGTTGACTCTCGCTTGCCTTCCCAAGTGCCCTTAGCAGTCGGAAGGAGCAAGCTGAAGCACTGCTGCTCGTGCTGCTCCTTGGTTCCCTTGCAGCCCGCTCTGAAAGCATTGGCGGTCACTTCTAGGCGCCGAGTTGCACACACACAGCACCACGCTAAGTGCCGCGGAGAAGGGAAATCCAGAGTGCAGCGAGGAGCTGGACGTGGCTTACGTGCAGTAAGGAAAAGGTGAACCTAAGCAGTGCCTCTTCAATCTGGCCGCCTCTGCTCTGGTAGCAACTTTTGCAAGTCGGCAAAGGGAGCCGCGAGTATGTAGAACGGAGGGCAGCGAGACGCCGTGTGTTATGCGCCCTTTCAGGGCTGCTGACAAGGGGCTACTTTAAGAACGCCTTCTTCGTCCTCGCGTCCTTCTCGCTTCGCTCTAGCTGCATGGAGTACAGCACAGCGAAGGAGTGAAGACGGGCACTGCCCCAGCTTTTGCCCTGGCGTGCAACGGCTGTGTGCTGCTTTTCCAAGCAGCAAGAGCACTGAGAAGTGAAAGCGATTGTGAAGGAGCTCTTTGGCTGCTCGTGTGCTCTTCGCTGCACTGCGCCGCTCGCAAGCGGCTTCGTTCTTTGGCGTCTGCCGTCCGGAGAGAGCTGAACTGCAGCGGTCAGTTTCAGCTCTGCCCAACAGCGTGCTCTCAGTTCTGCGGACAAGCACGCCCTGTTGCCTTGGCTCCGAGTGCAAAGTCCCTAGCGAGCACTCACTCAGTGCAATGCACCCAGAAAGACGCTCTCGCTCGTCTTTCAAGGAGCGATTCCTAACAGCAGAAGCAGCAGAGGCACAAACTGGATGACGAGAAGGGACAATGTAGAACACGTCTCTGTCCTGGCACATTGTCGTGTGCGATATGTCCCTCCGGGTCTTCGGTCCTTGCGAAGCTCTATGTACTGCGAGCGCTGCTACTTGCAGCTGAGAAGGACCGCGGAGCTAGCAGCGAATTCGGAGAGCGCTAAGCACGAAGTCAAGAAGCGAGACGTGTCCCTGCAACGCGGTGCTAAGAGCAGCTTCCTCGCGGCGGGGGCGAGCTCCGGCCACAAGACATTCTCGTCCTGGCAACGGATCTCTGTGAAGGGCGTAGGCGAAAAGCTTTCGTTTTCCATTCGAACTGCGAGAGAGGCAGACTGTTACACGGAGCTCTGAGAACAAAGGTGCACGCCCTAGGCTGGCTTGGGCAGAAGAAGCGTTCTCGAGCTCTTGGCTGCCCGCACACTGCTGGGTATGTGGCGCCCCTGCAGCGGCTTCTGGCCGCCGGCAAGTGAAAGCGGAGCAAGGCGTGGGCGAGGGCGGTGAACGAAGCGGCAAAAGCGCCGTGCTTGTGTGCACCACGTTAGAGGCTACTAGGAGAGGAAGGTGGTTGACTCTATCTTGCCTTCCCAAGTGCCCTTAGCAGTCGGATGGAGTAAGCCGAAGCACTGCTGCTTGTGCTGCTCCTTGGTTCCCTTGCAGCCCGCTCTGAAAACATTGGCGGTCACTTCTAGGCGCCGAGTTGCACACACACAGCACCACGTTAAGTGCCGCGGAGAAGGGAAATCCAGAGTGCAGCGAGGAGCTGGACGTGGCTTACGTGCAGTAAGGAAAAGGTGAACCTAAGCACTGCCTCTTCAATCTGGCCGCCTCTGCTCTGGTAGCAACTTTTGCAAGTCGGCAAAGGGAGCCGCGAGTATGTAGAACGGAGGGCAGCGAGACGCCGTGTGTTATGCGCCCTTTCAGGGCTGCTGACAAGGGGCTACGTTAAGAACGCCTTCTTCGTCCTCGCGTCCTTCTCGCTTCGCTCTAGCTGCATGGAGTACAGCACAGCGAAGGAGTGAAGACGGGCACTGCCCCAGCTTTTGCCCTGGCGTGCAACGGCTGTGTGCTGCTTTTCCAAGCAGCAAGAGCACTGAGAAGTGAAAGCGATTGTGAAGGAGCTCTTTGGCTGCTCGTGTGCTCTTCGCTGCACTGCGCCGCTCGCAAGCGGCTTCGTTCTTCGGCGTCTGCCGTCCGGAGAGAGCTGAACTGCAGCGGTCAGTTGCAGCTCTGCCCAACAGCGTGCTCTCAGTTCTGCGGACAAGCACGCCCTGTTGCCTTGGCTCCGAGTGCAAAGTCCCTAGCGAGCACTCACTCAGTGCAATGCATCCAGAAAGACGCTCTCGCTCGTCTTTCAAGGAGCGATTCCTAACAGCAGAAGCAGCAGAGGCACAAACTGGATGACGAGAAGGGACAATGTAGAACACGTCTCTGTCCTGGCACATTGTCGTGTGCGATATGTCCCTCCGGGTCTTCGGTCCTTGCGAAGCTCTATGTACTGCGAGCGCTGCTACTTGCAGCTGAGAAGGACCGCGGAGCTAGCAGCGAATTCGGAGAGCGCTAAGCACGAAGTCAAGAAGCGAGACGTGTCCCTGCAACGCGGTGCTAAGAGCAGCTTCCTCGCGGCGGGGGCGAGCCCCGGCCACAAGACATTCTCGTCCTGGCAACGGATCTCCGTGAAGGGCGTAGGCGAAAAGCTTTCGTTTTCCATTCGAACTGCGAGAGAGGCAGACTGTTACACGGAGCTCTGAGAACAAAGGTGCACGCCCTAGGCGGGCTTGGGCAGAAGAAGCGTTCTCGAGCTCTTGGCTGCCCGCACACTGCTGGGTATGTGGCGCCCCTGCAGCGGCTTCTGGCCGCCGGCAAGTGAAAGCGGAGCAAGGCGTGGGCGAGGGCGGTGAACGAAGCGGCAAGAGCGCCGTGCTTGTGTGCACCACGTTAGAGGCTACTAGGAGAGGAAGGTGGTTGACTCTCGCTTGCCTTCCCAAGTGCCCTTAGCAGTCGGAAGGAGCAAGCTGAAGCACTGCTGCTCGTGCTGCTCCTTGGTTCCCTTGCAGCCCGCTCTGAAAGCATTGGCGGTCACTTCTAGGCGCCGAGTTGCACACACACAGCACCACGCTAAGTGCCGCGGAGAAGGGAAATCCAGAGTGCAGCGAGGAGCTGGACGTGGCTTACGTGCATGAAGTAGAAGGTGAACCTAGGCACTGCCTTTTCAATCTGGCCGCCTCTGCTCTGGTAGCAACTTTTGCAAGTCGGCAAAGGGAGCCGCGAGTATGTAGAACGGAGGGCAGCGAGACGCCGTGTGTTATGCGCCCTTTCAGGGCTGCTGACAAGGGGCTACTTTAAGAACGCCTTCTTCGTCCTCGCGTCCTTCTCGCTTCGCTCTAGCTGCATGGAGTACAGCACAGCGAAGGAGTGAAGACGGGCACTGCCCCAGCTTTTGCCCTGGCGTGCAACGGCTGTGTGCTGCTTTTCCAAGCAGCAAGAGCACAGAGAAGTGAAAGCGATTGTGAAGGAGCTCTTTGGCTGCTCGTGTGCTCTTCGCTGCACTGCGCCGCTCGCAAGCGGCTTCGTTCTTCGGCGTCTGCCGTCCGGAGAGAGCTGAACTGCAGCGGTCAGTTGCAGCTCTGCCCAACAGCGTGCTCTCAGTTCTGCGGACAAGCACGCCCTGTTGCCTTGGCTCCGAGTGCAAAGTCCCTAGCGAGCACTCACTCAGTGCAATGCACCCAGAAAGACGCTCTCGCTCGTCTTTCAAGGAGCGATTCCTAACAGCAGAAGCAGCAGAGGCACAAACTGGATGACGAGAAGGGACAATGTAGAACACGTCTCTGTCCCGGCAGATTGTCGTGTGCGATATGTCCCTCCGGGTCTTCGGTCCTTGCGAAGCTCTATGTGCTGCGAGCGCTGCTACTTGCAGCTGAGAAGGACCGCGGAGCTAGCAGCGAATTCGGAGAGCGCTAAGCACGAAGTCAAGAAGCGAGACGTGTCCCTGCAACGCGGTGCTAAGAGCAGCTTCCTCGCGGCGGGGGCGAGCTCCGGCCACAAGACATTCTCGTCCTGGCAACGGATCTCCGTGAAGGGCGTAGGCGAAAAGCTTTCGTTTTCCATTCGAACTGCGAGAGACGCAGACTGTTACACGGAGCTCTGAGAACAAAGGTGCACGCCCTAGGCTGGCTTGGGCAGAAGAAGCGTTCTCGAGCTCTTGGCTGCCCGCACACTGCTGGGTATGTGGCGCCCCTGCAGCGGCTTCTGGCCGCCGGCAAGTGAAAGCGGAGCAAGGCGTGGGCGAGGGCGAGGGCGGTGAACGAAGCGGCAAAAGCGCCGTGCTTGTGTGCACCACGTTAGAGGCTACTAGGAGAGGAAGGTGGTTGACTCTCGCTTGCCTTCCCAAGTGCCCTTAGCAGTCGGAAGGAGCAAGCTGAAGCACTGCTGCTTGTGCTGCTCCTTGGTTCCCTTGCAGCCCGCTCTGAAAGCATTGGCGGTCACTTCTAGGCGCCGAGTTGCACACACACAGCACCACGCTAAGTGCCGCGGAGAAGGGAAATCCAGAGTGCAGCGAGGAGCTGGACGTGGCTTACGTGCAGTAAGGAAAAGGTGAACCTAAGCAGTGCCTCTTCAATCTGGCCGCCTCTGCTCTGGTAGCAACTTTTGCAAGTCGGCAAAGGGAGCCGCGAGTATGTAGAACGGAGGGCAGCGAGACGCCGTGTGTTATGCGCCCTTTCAGGGCTGCTGACAAGGGGCTACTTTAAGAACGCCTTCTTCGTCCTCGCGTCCTTCTCGCTTCGCTCTAGCTGCATGGAGTACAGCACAGCGAAGGAGTGAAGACGGGCACTGCCCCAGCTTTTGCCCTGGCGTGCAACGGCTGTGTGCTGCTTTTCCAAGCAGCAAGAGCACTGAGAAGTGAAAGCGATTGTGAAGGAGCTCTTTGGCTGCTCGTGTGCTCTTCGCTGCACTGCGCCGCTCGCAAGCGGCTTCGTTCTTCGGCGTCTGCCGTCCGGAGAGAGCTGAACTGCAGCGGTCAGTTTCAGCTCTGCCCAACAGCGTGCTCTCAGTTCTGCGGACAAGCACGCCCTGTTGCCTTGGCTCCGAGTGCAAAGTCCCTAGCGAGCACTCACTCAGTGCAATGCACCCAGAAAGACGCTCTCGCTCGTCTTTCAAGGAGCGATTCCTAACAGCAGAAGCAGCAGAGGCACAAACTGGATGACGAGAAGGGACAATGTAGAACACGTCTCTGTCCTGGCACATTGTCGTGTGCGATATGTCCCTCCGGGTCTTCGGTCCTTGCGAAGCTCTATGTACTGCGAGCGCTGCTACTTGCAGCTGAGAAGGACCGCGGAGCTAGCAGCGAATTCGGAGAGCGCTAAGCACGAAGTCAAGAAGCGAGACGTGTCCCTGCAACGCGGTGCTAAGAGCAGCTTCCTCGCGGCGGGGGCGAGCCCCGGCCACAAGACATTCTCGTCCTGGCAACGGATCTCTGTGAAGGGCGTAGGCGAAAAGCTTTCGTTTTCCATTCGAACTGCGAGAGAGGCAGACTGTTACACGGAGCTCTGAGAACAAAGGTGCACGCCCTAGGCGGGCTTGGGCAGAAGAAGCGTTCTCGAGCTCTTGGCTGCCCGCACACTGCTGGGTATGTGGCGCCCCTGCAGCGGCTTCTGGCCGCCGGCAAGTGAAAGCGGAGCAAGGCGTGGGCGAGGGCGAGGGCGGTGAACGAAGCGGCAAAAGCGCCGTGCTTGTGTGCACCACGTTAGAGGCTACTAGGAGAGGAAGGTGGTTGACTCTCGCTTGCCTTCCCAAGTGCCCTTAGCAGTCGGAAGGAGCAAGCTGAAGCACTGCTGCTTGTGCTGCTCCTTGGTTCCCTTGCAGCCCGCTCTGAAAGCATTGGCGGTCACTTCTAGGCGCCGAGTTGCACACACACAGCACCACGCTAAGTGCCGCGGAGAAGGGAAATCCAGAGTGCAGCGAGGAGCTGGACGTGGCTTACGTGCAGTAAGGAAAAGGTGAACCTAAGCAGTGCCTCTTCAATCTGGCCGCCTCTGCTCTGGTAGCAACTTTTGCAAGTCGGCAAAGGGAGCCGCGAGTATGTAGAACGGAGGGCAGCGAGACGCCGTGTGTTATGCGGCCTTTCAGGGCTGCTGACAAGGGGCTACTTTAAGAACGCTTTCTTCTTCCTCGCGTCCTTCTCGCTTCGTTCTAGCTGCATGGAGTACAGCACAGCGAAGGAGTGAAGACGGGCACTGCCCCAGCTTTTGCCCTGGCGTGCAACGGCTGTGTGCTGCTTTTCCAAGCAGCAAGAGCACTGAGAAGTGAAAGCGATTGTGAAGGAGCTCTTTGGCTGCTCGTGTGCTCTTCGCTGCACTGCGCCGCTCGCAAGCGGCTGCGTTCTTCGGCGTCTGCCGTCCGGAGAGAGCTGAACTGCAGCGGTCAGTTTCAGCTCTGCCCAACAGCGTGCTCTCAGTTCTGCGGACAAGCACGCCCTGTTGCCTTGGCTCCGAGTGCAAAGTCCCTAGCGAGCACTCACTCAGTGCAATGCACCCAGAAAGACGCTCTCGCTCGTCTTTCAAGGAGCGATTCCTAACAGCAGAAGCAGCAGAGGCACAAACTGGATGACGAGAAGGGACAATGTAGAACACGTCTCTGTCCTGGCACATTGTCGTGTGCGATATGTCCCTCCGGGTCTTCGGTCCTTGCGAAGCTCTATGTACTGCGAGCGCTGCTACTTGCAGCTGAGAAGGACCGCGGAGCTAGCAGCGAATTCGGAGAGCGCTAAGCACGAAGTCAAGAAGCGAGACGTGTCCCTGCAACGCGGTGCTAAGAGCAGCTTCCTCGCGGCGGGGGCGAGCCCCGGCCACAAGACATTCTCGTCCTGGCAACGGATCTCCGTGAAGGGCGTAGGCGAAAAGCTTTCGTTTTCCATTCGAACTGCGAGAGAGGCAGACTGTTACACGGAGCTCTGAGAACAAAGGTGCACGCCCTAGGCGGGCTTGGGCAGAAGAAGCGTTCTCGAGCTCTTGGCTGCCCGCACACTGCTGGGTATGTGGCGCCCCTGCAGCGGCTTCTGGCCGCCGGCAAGTGAAAGCGGAGCAAGGCGTGGGCGAGGGCGAGGGCGGTGAACGAAGCGGCAAAAGCGCCGTGCTTGTGTGCACCACGTTAGAGGCTACTAGGAGAGGAAGGTGGTTGACTCTCGCTTGCCTTCCCAAGTGCCCTTAGCAGTCGGAAGGAGCAAGCTGAAGCACTGCTGCTTGTGCTGCTCCTTGGTTCCCTTGCAGCCCGCTCTGAAAGCATTGGCGGTCACTTCTAGGCGCCGAGTTGCACACACACAGCACCACGTTAAGTGCCGCGGAGAAGGGAAATCCAGAGTGCAGCGAGGAGCTGGACGTGGCTTACGTGCAGTAAGGAAAAGGTGAACCTAAGCAGTGCCTCTTCAATCTGGCCGCCTCTGCTCTGGTAGCAACTTTTGCAAGTCGGCAAAGGGAGCCGCGAGTATGTAGAACGGAGGGCAGCGAGACGCCGTGTGTTATGCGCCCTTTCAGGGCTGCTGACAAGGGGCTACTTTAAGAACGCTTTCTTCTTCCTCGCGTCCTTCTCGCTTCGTTCTAGCTGCATGGAGTACAGCACAGCGAAGGAGTGAAGACGGGCACTGCCCCAGCTTTTGCCCTGGCGTGCAACGGCTGTGTGCTGCTTTTCCAAGCAGCAAGAGCACTGAGAAGTGAAAGCGATTGTGAAGGAGCTCTTTGGCTGCTCGTGTGCTCTTCGCTGCACTGCGCCGCTCGCAAGCGGCTGCGTTCTTCGGCGTCTGCCGTCCGGAGAGAGCTGAACTGCAGCGGTCAGTTTCAGCTCTGCCCAACAGCGTGCTCTCAGTTCTGCGGACAAGCACGCCCTGTTGCCTTGGCTCCGAGTGCAAAGTCCCTAGCGAGCACTCACTCAGTGCAATGCACCCAGAAAGACGCTCTCGCTCGTCTTTCAAGGAGCGATTCCTAACAGCAGAAGCAGCAGAGGCACAAACTGGATGACGAGAAGGGACAATGTAGAACACGTCTCTGTCCTGGCACATTGTCGTGTGCGATATGTCCCTCCGGGTCTTCGGTCCTTGCGAAGCTCTATGTACTGCGAGCGCTGCTACTTGCAGCTGAGAAGGACCGCGGAGCTAGCAGCGAATTCGGAGAGCGCTAAGCACGAAGTCAAGAAGCGAGACGTGTCCCTGCAACGCGGTGCTAAGAGCAGCTTCCTCGCGGCGGGGGCGAGCCCCGGCCACAAGACATTCTCGTCCTGGCAACGGATCTCCGTGAAGGGCGTAGGCGAAAAGCTTTCGTTTTCCATTCGAACTGCGAGAGAGGCAGACTGTTACACGGAGCTCTGAGAACAAAGGTGCACGCCCTAGGCGGGCTTGGGCAGAAGAAGCGTTCTCGAGCTCTTGGCTGCCCGCACACTGCTGGGTATGTGGCGCCCCTGCAGCGGCTTCTGGCCGCCGGCAAGTGAAAGCGGAGCAAGGCGTGGGCGAGGGCGAGGGCGGTGAACGAAGCGGCAAAAGCGCCGTGCTTGTGTGCACCACGTTAGAGGCTACTAGGAGAGGAAGGTGGTTGACTCTCGCTTGCCTTCCCAAGTGCCCTTAGCAGTCGGAAGGAGCAAGCTGAAGCACTGCTGCTTGTGCTGCTCCTTGGTTCCCTTGCAGCCCGCTCTGAAAGCATTGGCGGTCACTTCTAGGCGCCGAGTTGCACACACACAGCACCACGCTAAGTGCCGCGGAGAAGGGAAATCCAGAGTGCAGCGAGGAGCTGGACGTGGCTTACGTGCAGTAAGGAAAAGGTGAACCTAAGCAGTGCCTCTTCAATCTGGCCGCCTCTGCTCTGGTAGCAACTTTTGCAAGTCGGCAAAGGGAGCCGCGAGTATGTAGAACGGAGGGCAGCGAGACGCCGTGTGTTATGCGCCCTTTCAGGGCTGCTGACAAGGGGCTACTTTAAGAACGCCTTCTTCGTCCTCGCGTCCTTCTCGCTTCGCTCTAGCTGCATGGAGTACAGCACAGCGAAGGAGTGAAGACGGGCACTGCCCCAGCTTTTGCCCTGGCGTGCAACGGCTGTGTGCTGCTTTTCCAAGCAGCAAGAGCACTGAGAAGTGAAAGCGATTGTGAAGGAGCTCTTTGGCTGCTCGTGTGCTCTTCGCTGCACTGCGCCGCTCGCAAGCGGCTGCGTTCTTCGGCGTCTGCCGTCCGGAGAGAGCTGAACTGCAGCGGTCAGTTTCAGCTCTGCCCAACAGCGTGCTCTCAGTTCTGCGGACAAGCACGCCCTGTTGCCTTGGCTCCGAGTGCAAAGTCCCTAGCGAGCACTCACTCAGTGCAATGCACCCAGAAAGACGCTCTCGCTCGTCTTTCAAGGAGCGATTCCTAACAGCAGAAGCAGCAGAGGCACAAACTGGATGACGAGAAGGGACAATGTAGAACACGTCTCTGTCCTGGCACATTGTCGTGTGCGATATGTCCCTCCGGGTCTTCGGTCCTTGCGAAGCTCTATGTACTGCGAGCGCTGCTACTTGCAGCTGAGAAGGACCGCGGAGCTAGCAGCGAATTCGGAGAGCGCTAAGCACGAAGTCAAGAAGCGAGACGTGTCCCTGCAACGCGGTGCTAAGAGCAGCTTCCTCGCGGCGGGGGCGAGCCCCGGCCACAAGACATTCTCGTCCTGGCAACGGATCTCTGTGAAGGGCGTAGGCGAAAAGCTTTCGTTTTCCATTCGAACTGCGAGAGAGGCAGACTGTTACACGGAGCTCTGAGAACAAAGGTGCACGCCCTAGGCGGGCTTGGGCAGAAGAAGCGTTCTCGAGCTCTTGGCTGCCCGCACACTGCTGGGTATGTGGCGCCCCTGCAGCGGCTTCTGGCCGCCGGCAAGTGAAAGCGGAGCAAGGCGTGGGCGAGGGCGGTGAACGAAGCGGCTATGTGCCGTGCTTGTGTGCACCACGTTAGAGGCTACTAGGAGAGGAAGGTGGTTGACTCTCGCTTGCCTTCCCAAGTGCCCTTAGCAGTCGGAAGGAGCAAGCTGAAGCACTGCTGCTTGTGCTGCTCCTTGGTTCCCTTGCAGCCCGCTCTGAAAGCATTGGCGGTCACTTCTAGGCGCCGAGTTGCACACACACAGCACCACGTTAAGTGCCGCGGAGAAGGGAAATCCAGAGTGCAGCGAGGAGCTGGACGTGGCTTACGTGCAGTAAGGAAAAGGTGAACCTAAGCAGTGCCTCTTCAATCTGGCCGCCTCTGCTCTGGTAGCAACTTTTGCAAGTCGGCAAAGGGAGCCGCGAGTATGTAGAACGGAGGGCAGCGAGACGCCGTGTGTTATGCGCCCTTTCAGGGCTGCTGACAAGGGGCTACTTTAAGAACGCTTTCTTCTTCCTCGCGTCCTTCTCGCTTCGTTCTAGCTGCATGGAGTACAGCACAGCGAAGGAGTGAAGACGGGCACTGCCCCAGCTTTTGCCCTGGCGTGCAACGGCTGTGTGCTGCTTTTCCAAGCAGCAAGAGCACTGAGAAGTGAAAGCGATTGTGAAGGAGCTCTTTGGCTGCTCGTGTGCTCTTCGCTGCACTGCGCCGCTCGCAAGCGGCTTCGTTCTTCGGCGTCTGCCGTCCGGAGAGAGCTGAACTGCAGCGGTCAGTTTCAGCTCTGCCCAACAGCGTGCTCTCAGTTCTGCGGACAAGCACGCCCTGTTGCCTTGGCTCCGAGTGCAAAGTCCCGAGCGAGCACTCACTCAGTGCAATGCACCCAGAAAGACGCTCTCGCTCGTCTTTCAAGGAGCGATTCCTAACAGCAGAAGCAGCAGAGGCACAAACTGGATGACGAGAAGGGACAATGTAGAACACGTCTCTGTCCTGGCACATTGTCGTGTGCGATATGTCCCTCCGGGTCTTCGGTCCTTGCGAAGCTCTATGTACGGCGAGCGCTGCTACTTGCAGCTGAGAAGGACCGCGGAGCTAGCAGCGAATTCGGAGAGCGCTAAGCACGAAGTCAAGAAGCGAGACGTGTCCCTGCAACGCGGTGCTAAGAGCAGCTTCCTCGCGGCGGGGGCGAGCTCCGGCCACAAGACATTCTCGTCCTGGCAACGGATCTCCGTGAAGGGCGTAGGCGAAAAGCTTTCGTTTTCCATTCGAACTGCGAGAGAGGCAGACTGTTACACGGAGCTCTGAGAACAAAGGTGCACGCCCTAGGCGGGCTTGGGCAGAAGAAGCGTTCTCGAGCTCTTGGCTGCCCGCACACTGCTGGGTATGTGGCGCCCCTGCAGCGGCTTCTGGCCGCCGGCAAGTGAAAGCGGAGCAAGGCGTGGGCGAGGGCGGTGAACGAAGCGGCTATGTGCCGTGCTTGTGTGCACCACGTTAGAGGCTACTAGGAGAGGAAGGTGGTTGACTCTCGCTTGCCTTCCCAAGTGCCCTTAGCAGTCGGAAGGAGCAAGCTGAAGCACTGCTGCTTGTGCTGCTCCTTGGTTCCCTTGCAGCCCGCTCTGAAAACATTGGCGGTCACTTCTAGGCGCCGAGTTGCACACACACAGCACCACGTTAAGTGCCGCGGAGAAGGGAAATCCAGAGTGCAGCGAGGAGCTGGACGTGGCTTACGTGCAGTAAGGAAAAGGTGAACCTAAGCACTGCCTCTTCAATCTGGCCGCCTCTGCTCTGGTAGCAACTTTTGCAAGTCGGCAAAGGGAGCCGCGAGTATGTAGAACGGAGGGCAGCGAGACGCCGTGTGTTATGCGCCCTTTCAGGACTGCTGACAAGGGGCTACGTTAAGAACGCCTTCTTCGTCCTCGCGTCCTTCTCGCTTCGCTCTAGCTGCATGGAGTACAGCACAGCGAAGGAGTGAAGACGGGCACTGCCCCAGCTTTTGCCCTGGCGTGCAACGGCTGTGTGCTGCTTTTCCAAGCAGCAAGAGCACTGAGAAGTGAAAGCGATTGTGAAGGAGCTCTTTGGCTGCTCGTGTGCTCTTCGCTGCACTGCGCCGCTCGCAAGCGGCTTCGTTCTTCGGCGTCTGCCGTCCGGAGAGAGCTGAACTGCAGCGGTCAGTTGCAGCTCTGCCCAACAGCGTGCTCTCAGTTCTGCGGACAAGCACGCCCTGTTGCCTTGGCTCCGAGTGCAAAGTCCCTAGCGAGCACTCACTCAGTGCAATGCATCCAGAAAGACGCTCTCGCTCGTCTTTCAAGGAGCGATTCCTAACAGCAGAAGCAGCAGAGGCACAAACTGGATGACGAGAAGGGACAATGTAGAACACGTCTCTGTCCTGGCACATTGTCGTGTGCGATATGTCCCTCCGGGTCTTCGGTCCTTGCGAAGCTCTATGTACTGCGAGCGCTGCTACTTGCAGCTGAGAAGGACCGCGGAGCTAGCAGCGAATTCGGAGAGCGCTAAGCACGAAGTCAAGAAGCGAGACGTGTCCCTGCAACGCGGTGCTAAGAGCAGCTTCCTCGCGGCGGGGGCGAGCCCCGGCCACAAGACATTCTCGTCCTGGCAACGGATCTCCGTGAAGGGCGTAGGCGAAAAGCTTTCGTTTTCCATTCGAACTGCGAGAGAGGCAGACTGTTACACGGAGCTCTGAGAACAAAGGTGCACGCCCTAGGCGGGCTTGGGCAGAAGAAGCGTTCTCGAGCTCTTGGCTGCCCGCACACTGCTGGGTATGTGGCGCCCCTGCAGCGGCTTCTGGCCGCCGGCAAGTGAAAGCGGAGCAAGGCGTGGGCGAGGGCGGTGAACGAAGCGGCAAGAGCGCCGTGCTTGTGTGCACCACGTTAGAGGCTACTAGGAGAGGAAGGTGGTTGACTCTCGCTTGCCTTCCCAAGTGCCCTTAGCAGTCGGAAGGAGCAAGCTGAAGCACTGCTGCTCGTGCTGCTCCTTGGTTCCCTTGCAGCCCGCTCTGAAAGCATTGGCGGTCACTTCTAGGCGCCGAGTTGCACACACACAGCACCACGCTAAGTGCCGCGGAGAAGGGAAATCCAGAGTGCAGCGAGGAGCTGGACGTGGCTTACGTGCATGAAGTAGAAGGTGAACCTAGGCACTGCCTTTTCAATCTGGCCGCCTCTGCTCTGGTAGCAACTTTTGCAAGTCGGCAAAGGGAGCCGCGAGTATGTAGAACGGAGGGCAGCGAGACGCCGTGTGTTATGCGCCCTTTCAGGGCTGCTGACAAGGGGCTACTTTAAGAACGCCTTCTTCGTCCTCGCGTCCTTCTCGCTTCGCTCTAGCTGCATGGAGTACAGCACAGCGAAGGAGTGAAGACGGGCACTGCCCCAGCTTTTGCCCTGGCGTGCAACGGCTGTGTGCTGCTTTTCCAAGCAGCAAGAGCACAGAGAAGTGAAAGCGATTGTGAAGGAGCTCTTTGGCTGCTCGTGTGCTCTTCGCTGCACTGCGCCGCTCGCAAGCGGCTTCGTTCTTCGGCGTCTGCCGTCCGGAGAGAGCTGAACTGCAGCGGTCAGTTGCAGCTCTGCCCAACAGCGTGCTCTCAGTTCTGCGGACAAGCACGCCCTGTTGCCTTGGCTCCGAGTGCAAAGTCCCTAGCGAGCACTCACTCAGTGCAATGCACCCAGAAAGACGCTCTCGCTCGTCTTTCAAGGAGCGATTCCTAACAGCAGAAGCAGCAGAGGCACAAACTGGATGACGAGAAGGGACAATGTAGAACACGTCTCTGTCCCGGCAGATTGTCGTGTGCGATATGTCCCTCCGGGTCTTCGGTCCTTGCGAAGCTCTATGTACTGCGAGCGCTGCTACTTGCAGCTGAGAAGGACCGCGGAGCTAGCAGCGAATTCGGAGAGCGCTAAGCACGAAGTCAAGAAGCGAGACGTGTCCCTGCAACGCGGTGCTAAGAGCAGCTTCCTCGCGGCGGGGGCGAGCTCCGGCCACAAGACATTCTCGTCCTGGCAACGGATCTCCGTGAAGGGCGTAGGCGAAAAGCTTTCGTTTTCCATTCGAACTGCGAGAGACGCAGACTGTTACACGGAGCTCTGAGAACAAAGGTGCACGCCCTAGGCTGGCTTGGGCAGAAGAAGCGTTCTCGAGCTCTTGGCTGCCCGCACACTGCTGGGTATGTGGCGCCCCTGCAGCGGCTTCTGGCCGCCGGCAAGTGAAAGCGGAGCAAGGCGTGGGCGAGGGCGGTGAACGAAGCGGCTATGTGCCGTGCTTGTGTGCACCACGTTAGAGGCTACTAGGAGAGGAAGGTGGTTGACTCTCGCTTGCCTTCCCAAGTGCCCTTAGCAGTCGGAAGGAGCAAGCTGAAACACTGCTGCTCGTGCTACTCCTTGGTTCCCTTGCAGCCCGCTCTGAAAGCATTGGCGGTCACTTCTAGGCGCCGAGTTGCACACACACAGCACCACGCTAAGTGCCGCGGAGAAGGGAAATCCAGAGTGCAGCGAGGAGCTGGACGTGGCTTACGTGCAGTAAGGAAAAGGTGAACCTAAGCAGTGCCTCTTCAATCTGGCCGCCTCTGCTCTGGTAGCAACTTTTGCAAGTCGGCAAAGGGAGCCGCGAGTATGTAGAACGGAGGGCAGCGAGACGCCGTGTGTTATGCGCCCTTTCAGGGCTGCTGACAAGGGGCTACTTTAAGAACACCTTCTTCGTCCTCGCGTCCTTCTCGCTTCGCTCTAGCTGCATGGAGTACAGCACAGCGAAGGAGTGAAGACGGGCACTGCCCCAGCTTTTGCCCTGGCGTGCAACGGCTGTGTGCTGCTTTTCCAAGCAGCAAGAGCACTGAGAAGTGAAAGCGATTGTGAAGGAGCTCTTTGGCTGCTCGTGTGCTCTTCGCTGCACTGCGCCGCTCGCAAGCGGCTTCGTTCTTCGGCGTCTGCCGTCCGGAGAGAGCTGAACTGCAGCGGTCAGTTGCAGCTCTGCCCAACAGCGTGCTCTCAGTTCTGCGGACAAGCACGCCCTGTTGCCTTGGCTCCGAGTGCAAAGTCCCTAGCGAGCACTCACTCAGTGCAATGCATCCAGAAAGACGCTCTCGCTCGTCTTTCAAGGAGCGATTCCTAACAGCAGAAGCAGCAGAGGCACAAACTGGATGACGAGAAGGGACAATGTAGAACACGTCTCTGTCCCGGCAGATTGTCGTGTGCGATATGTCCCTCCGGGTCTTCGGTCCTTGCGAAGCTCTATGTGCTGCGAGCGCTGCTACTTGCAGCTGAGAAGGACCGCGGAGCTAGCAGCGAATTCGGAGAGCGCTAAGCACGAAGTCAAGAAGCGAGACGTGTCCCTGCAACGCGGTGCTAAGAGCAGCTTCCTCGCGGCGGGGGCGAGCTCCGGCCACAAGACATTCTCGTCCTGGCAACGGATCTCCGTGAAGGGCGTAGGCGAAAAGCTTTCGTTTTCCATTCGAACTGCGAGAGACGCAGACTGTTACACGGAGCTCTGAGAACAAAGGTGCACGCCCTAGGCTGGCTTGGGCAGAAGAAGCGTTCTCGAGCTCTTGGCTGCCCGCACACTGCTGGGTATGTGGCGCCCCTGCAGCGGCTTCTGGCCGCCGGCAAGTGAAAGCGGAGCAAGGCGTGGGCGTGGGCGAGGGCGGTGAACGAAGCGGCAAAAGCGCCGTGCTTGTGTGCACCACGTTAGAGGCTACTAGGAGAGGAAGGTGGTTGACTCTATCTTGCCTTCCCAAGTGCCCTTAGCAGTCGGATGGAGCAAGCTGAAGCACTGCTGCTTGTGCTGCTCCTTGGTTCCCTTGCAGCCCGCTCTGAAAACATTGGCGGTCACTTCTAGGCGCCGAGTTGCACACACGCAGCACCACGCTAAGTGCCGCGGAGAAGGGAAATCCAGAGTGCAGCGAGGAGCTGGACGTGGCTTACGTGCAGTAAGGAAAAGGTGAACCTAAGCAGTGCCTCTTCAATCTGGCCGCCTCTGCTCTGGTAGCAACTTTTGCAAGTCGGCAAAGGGAGCCGCGAGTATGTAGAACGGAGGGCAGCGAGACGCCGTGTGTTATGCGCCCTTTCAGGGCTGCTGACAAGGGGCTACTTTAAGAACACCTTCTTCGTCCTCGCGTCCTTCTCGCTTCGCTCTAGCTGCATGGAGTACAGCACAGCGAAGGAGTGAAGACGGGCACTGCCCCAGCTTTTGCCCTGGCGTGCAACGGCTGTGTGCTGCTTTTCCAAGCAGCAAGAGCACTGAGAAGTGAAAGCGATTGTGAAGGAGCTCTTTGGCTGCTCGTGTGCTCTTCGCTGCACTGCGCCGCTCGCAAGCGGCTTCGTTCTTCGGCGTCTGCCGTCCGGAGAGAGCTGAACTGCAGCGGTCAGTTGCAGCTCTGCCCAACAGCGTGCTCTCAGTTCTGCGGACAAGCACGCCCTGTTGCCTTGGCTCCGAGTGCAAAGTCCCTAGCGAGCACTCACTCAGTGCAATGCATCCAGAACGACGCTCTCGCTCGTCTTTCAAGGAGCGATTCCTAACAGCAGAAGCAGCAGAGGCACAAACTGGATGACGAGAAGGGACAATGTAGAACACGTCTCTGTCCCGGCAGATTGTCGTGTGCGATATGTCCCTCCGGGTCTTCGGTCCTTGCGAAGCTCTATGTGCTGCGAGCGCTGCTACTTGCAGCTGAGAAGGACCGCGGAGCTAGCAGCGAATTCGGAGAGCGCTAAGCACGAAGTCAAGAAGCGAGACGTGTCCCTGCAACGCGGTGCTAAGAGCAGCTTCCTCGCGGCGGGGGCGAGCCCCGGCCACAAGACATTCTCGTCCTGGCAACGGATCTCTGTGAAGGGCGTAGGCGAAAAGCTTTCGTTTTCCATTCGAACTGCGAGAGAGGCAGACTGTTACACGGAGCTCTGAGAACAAAGGTGCACGCCCTAGGCGGGCTTGGGCAGAAGAAGCGTTCTCGAGCTCTTGGCTGCCCGCACACTGCTGGGTATGTGGCGCCCCTGCAGCGGCTTCTGGCCGCCGGCAAGTGAAAGCGGAGCAAGGCGTGGGCGAGGGCGGTGAACGAAGCGGCAAGAGCGCCGTGCTTGTGTGCACCACGTTAGAGGCTACTAGGAGAGGAAGGTGGTTGACTCTCGCTTGCCTTCCCAAGTGCCCTTAGCAGTCGGAAGGAGCAAGCTGAAGCACTGCTGCTCGTGCTGCTCCTTGGTTCCCTTGCAGCCCGCTCTGAAAGCATTGGCGGTCACTTCTAGGCGCCGAGTTGCACACACACAGCACCACGTTAAGTGCCGCGGAGAAGGGAAATCCAGAGTGCAGCGAGGAGCTGGACGTGGCTTACGTGCAGTAAGGAAAAGGTGAACCTAAGCAGTGCCTCTTCAATCTGGCCGCCTCTGCTCTGGTAGCAACTTTTGCAAGTCGGCAAAGGGAGCCGCGAGTATGTAGAACGGAGGGCAGCGAGACGCCGTGTGTTATGCGCCCTTTCAGGGCTGCTGACAAGGGGCTACTTTAAGAACGCCTTCTTCGTCCTCGCGTCCTTCTCGCTTCGTTCTAGCTGCATGGAGTACAGCACAGCGAAGGAGTGAAGACGGGCACTGCCCCAGCTTTTGCCCTGGCGTGCAACGGCTGTGTGCTGCTTTTCCAAGCAGCAAGAGCACTGAGAAGTGAAAGCGATTGTGAAGGAGCTCTTTGGCTGCTCGTGTGCTCTTCGCTGCACTGCGCCGCTCGCAAGCGGCTGCGTTCTTCGGCGCCTGCCGTCCGGAGAGAGCTGAACTGCAGCGGTCAGTTTCAGCTCTGCCCAACAGCGTGCTCTCAGTTCTGCGGACAAGCACGCCCTGTTGCCTTGGCTCCGAGTGCAAAGTCCCGAGCGAGCACTCACTCAGTGCAATGCACCCAGAAAGACGCTCTCGCTCGTCTTTCAAGGAGCGATTCCTAACAGCAGAAGCAGCAGAGGCACAAACTGGATGACGAGAAGGGACAATGTAGAACACGTCTCTGTCCTGGCACATTGTCGTGTGCGATATGTCCCTCCGGGTCTTCGGTCCTTGCGAAGCTCTATGTACTGCGAGCGCTGCTACTTGCAGCTGAGAAGGACCGCGGAGCTAGCAGCGAATTCGGAGAGCGCTAAGCACGAAGTCAAGAAGCGAGACGTGTCCCTGCAACGCGGTGCTAAGAGCAGCTTCCTCGCGGCGGGGGCGAGCTCCGGCCACAAGACATTCTCGTCGTAGCAACGGATCTCCGTGAAGGGCGTAGGCGAAAAGCTTTCGTTTTCCATTCGAACTGCGAGAGAGGCAGACTGTTACACGGAGCTCTGAGAACAAAGGTGCACGCCCTAGGCGGGCTTGGGCAGAAGAAGCGTTCTCGAGCTCTTGGCTGCCCGCACACTGCTGGGTATGTGGCGCCCCTGCAGCGGCTTCTGGCCGCCGGCAAGTGAAAGCGGAGCAAGGCGTGGGCGAGGGCGGTGAACGAAGCGGCTATGTGCCGTGCTTGTGTGCACCACGTTAGAGGCTACTAGGAGAGGAAGGTGGTTGACTCTCGCTTGCCTTCCCAAGTGCCCTTAGCAGTCGGAAGGAGCAAGCTGAAGCACTGCTGCTTGTGCTGCTCCTTGGTTCCCTTGCAGCCCGCTCTGAAAGCATTGGCGGTCACTTCTAGGCGCCGAGTTGCACACACACAGCACCACGTTAAGTGCCGCGGAGAAGGGAAATCCAGAGTGCAGCGAGGAGCTGGACGTGGCTTACGTGCAGTAAGGAAAAGGTGAACCTAAGCACTGCCTCTTCAATCTGGCCGCCTCTGCTCTGGTAGCAACTTTTGCAAGTCGGCAAAGGGAGCCGCGAGTATGTAGAACGGAGGGCAGCGAGACGCCGTGTGTTATGCGCCCTTTCAGGGCTGCTGACAAGGGGCTACTTTAAGAACGCTTTCTTCTTCCTCGCGTCCTTCTCGCTTCGTTCTAGCTGCATGGAGTACAGCACAGCGAAGGAGTGAAGACGGGCACTGCCCCAGCTTTTGCCCTGGCGTGCAACGGCTGTGTGCTGCTTTTCCAAGCAGCAAGAGCACTGAGAAGTGAAAGCGATTGTGAAGGAGCTCTTTGGCTGCTCGTGTGCTCTTCGCTGCACTGCGCCGCTCGCAAGCGGCTTCGTTCTTCGGCGTCTGCCGTCCGGAGAGAGCTGAACTGCAGCGGTCAGTTGCAGCTCTGCCCAACAGCGTGCTCTCAGTTCTGCGGACAAGCACGCCCTGTTGCCTTGGCTCCGAGTGCAAAGTCCCTAGCGAGCACTCACTCAGTGCAATGCACCCAGAAAGACGCTCTCGCTCGTCTTTCAAGGAGCGATTCCTAACAGCAGAAGCAGCAGAGGCACAAACTGGATGACGAGAAGGGACAATGTAGAACACGTCTCTGTCCTGGCACATTGTCGTGTGCGATATGTCCCTCCGGGTCTTCGGTCCGTGCGAAGCTCTATGTACTGCGAGCGCTGCTACTTGCAGCTGAGAAGGACCGCGGAGCTAGCAGCGAATTCGGAGAGCGCTAAGCACGAAGTCAAGAAGCGAGACGTGTCCCTGCAACGCGGTGCTAAGAGCAGCTTCCTCGCGGCGGGGGCGAGCTCCGGCCACAAGACATTCTCGTCGTAGCAACGGATCTCCGTGAAGGGCGTAGGCGAAAAGCTTTCGTTTTCCATTCGAACTGCGAGAGAGGCAGACTGTTACACGGAGCTCTGAGAACAAAGGTGCACGCCCTAGGCGGGCTTGGGCAGAAGAAGCGTTCTCGAGCTCTTGGCTGCCCGCACACTGCTGGGTATGTGGCGCCCCTGCAGCGGCTTCTGGCCGCCGGCAAGTGAAAGCGGAGCAAGGCGTGGGCGAGGGCGAGGGCGGTGAACGAAGCGGCAAAAGCGCCGTGCTTGTGTGCACCACGTTAGAGGCTACTAGGAGAGGAAGGTGGTTGACTCTCGCTTGCCTTCCCAAGTGCCCTTAGCAGTCGGAAGGAGCAAGCTGAAGCACTGCTGCTTGTGCTGCTCCTTGGTTCCCTTGCAGCCCGCTCTGAAAGCATTGGCGGTCACTTCTAGGCGCCGAGTTGCACACACACAGCACCACGTTAAGTGCCGCGGAGAAGGGAAATCCAGAGTGCAGCGAGGAGCTGGACGTGGCTTACGTGCAGTAAGGAAAAGGTGAACCTAAGCAGTGCCTCTTCAATCTGGCCGCCTCTGCTCTGGTAGCAACTTTTGCAAGTCGGCAAAGGGAGCCGCGAGTATGTAGAACGGAGGGCAGCGAGACGCCGTGTGTTATGCGCCCTTTCAGGGCTGCTGACAAGGGGCTACTTTAAGAACGCTTTCTTCTTCCTCGCGTCCTTCTCGCTTCGTTCTAGCTGCATGGAGTACAGCACAGCGAAGGAGTGAAGACGGGCACTGCCCCAGCTTTTGCCCTGGCGTGCAACGGCTGTGTGCTGCTTTTCCAAGCAGCAAGAGCACTGAGAAGTGAAAGCGATTGTGAAGGAGCTCTTTGGCTGCTCGTGTGCTCTTCGCTGCACTGCGCCGCTCGCAAGCGGCTGCGTTCTTCGGCGTCTGCCGTCCGGAGAGAGCTGAACTGCAGCGGTCAGTTTCAGCTCTGCCCAACAGCGTGCTCTCAGTTCTGCGGACAAGCACGCCCTGTTGCCTTGGCTCCGAGTGCAAAGTCCCTAGCGAGCACTCACTCAGTGCAATGCACCCAGAAAGACGCTCTCGCTCGTCTTTCAAGGAGCGATTCCTAACAGCACAAGCAGCAGAGGCACAAACTGGATGACGAGAAGGGACAATGTAGAACACGTCTCTGTCCTGGCACATTGTCGTGTGCGATATGTCCCTCCGGGTCTTCGGTCCTTGCGAAGCTCTATGTACTGCGAGCGCTGCTACTTGCAGCTGAGAAGGACCGCGGAGCTAGCAGCGAATTCGGAGAGCGCTAAGCACGAAGTCAAGAAGCGAGACGTGTCCCTGCAACGCGGTGCTAAGAGCAGCTTCCTCGCGGCGGGGGCGAGCTCCGGCCACAAGACATTCTCGTCGTAGCAACGGATCTCCGTGAAGGGCGTAGGCGAAAAGCTTTCGTTTTCCATTCGAACTGCGAGAGAGGCAGACTGTTACACGGAGCTCTGAGAACAAAGGTGCACGCCCTAGGCGGGCTTGGGCAGAAGAAGCGTTCTCGAGCTCTTGGCTGCCCGCACACTGCTGGGTATGTGGCGCCCCTGCAGCGGCTTCTGGCCGCCGGCAAGTGAAAGCGGAGCAAGGCGTGGGCGAGGGCGAGGGCGGTGAACGAAGCGGCAAAAGCGCCGTGCTTGTGTGCACCACGTTAGAGGCTACTAGGAGAGGAAGGTGGTTGACTCTCGCTTGCCTTCCCAAGTGCCCTTAGCAGTCGGAAGGAGCAAGCTGAAGCACTGCTGCTTGTGCTGCTCCTTGGTTCCCTTGCAGCCCGCTCTGAAAGCATTGGCGGTCACTTCTAGGCGCCGAGTTGCACACACACAGCACCACGCTAAGTGCCGCGGAGAAGGGAAATCCAGAGTGCAGCGAGGAGCTGGACGTGGCTTACGTGCAGTAAGGAAAAGGTGAACCTAAGCAGTGCCTCTTCAATCTGGCCGCCACTGCTCTGGTAGCAACTTTTGCAAGTCGGCAAAGGGAGCCGCGAGTATGTAGAACGGAGGGCAGCGAGACGCCGTGTGTTATGCGGCCTTTCAGGGCTGCTGACAAGGGGCTACTTTAAGAACGCCTTCTTCGTCCTCGCGTCCTTCTCGCTTCGCTCTAGCTGCATGGAGTACAGCACAGCGAAGGAGTGAAGACGGGCACTGCCCCAGCTTTTGCCCTGGCGTGCAACGGCTGTGTGCTGCTTTTCCAAGCAGCAAGAGCACTGAGAAGTGAAAGCGATTGTGAAGGAGCTCTTTGGCTGCTCGTGTGCTCTTCGCTGCACTGCGCCGCTCGCAAGCGGCTGCGTTCTTCGGCGTCTGCCGTCCGGAGAGAGCTGAACTGCAGCGGTCAGTTTCAGCTCTGCCCAACAGCGTGCTCTCAGTTCTGCGGACAAGCACGCCCTGTTGCCTTGGCTCCGAGTGCAAAGTCCCGAGCGAGCACTCACTCAGTGCAATGCACCCAGAAAGACGCTCTCGCTCGTCTTTCAAGGAGCGATTCCTAACAGCAGAAGCAGCAGAGGCACAAACTGGATGACGAGAAGGGACAATGTAGAACACGTCTCTGTCCTGGCACATTGTCGTGTGCGATATGTCCCTCCGGGTCTTCGGTCCTTGCGAAGCTCTATGTACTGCGAGCGCTGCTACTTGCAGCTGAGAAGGACCGCGGAGCTAGCAGCGAATTCGGAGAGCGCTAAGCACGAAGTCAAGAAGCGAGACGTGTCCCTGCAACGCGGTGCTAAGAGCAGCTTCCTCGCGGCGGGGGCGAGCTCCGGCCACAAGACATTCTCGTCGTAGCAACGGATCTCCGTGAAGGGCGTAGGCGAAAAGCTTTCGTTTTCCATTCGAACTGCGAGAGAGGCAGACTGTTACACGGAGCTCTGAGAACAAAGGTGCACGCCCTAGGCGGGCTTGGGCAGAAGAAGCGTTCTCGAGCTCTTGGCTGCCCGCACACTGCTGGGTATGTGGCGCCCCTGCAGCGGCTTCTGGCCGCCGGCAAGTGAAAGCGGAGCAAGGCGTGGGCGAGGGCGAGGGCGGTGAACGAAGCGGCAAAAGCGCCGTGCTTGTGTGCACCACGTTAGAGGCTACTAGGAGAGGAAGGTGGTTGACTCTCGCTTGCCTTCCCAAGTGCCCTTAGCAGTCGGAAGGAGCAAGCTGAAGCACTGCTGCTTGTGCTGCTCCTTGGTTCCCTTGCAGCCCGCTCTGAAAGCATTGGCGGTCACTTCTAGGCGCCGAGTTGCACACACACAGCACCACGCTAAGTGCCGCGGAGAAGGGAAATCCAGAGTGCAGCGAGGAGCTGGACGTGGCTTTCGTGCAGTAAGGAAAAGGTGAACCTAAGCAGTGCCTCTTCAAACTGGCCGCCTCTGCTCTGGTAGCAACTTTTGCAAGTCGGCAAAGGGAGCCGCGAGTATGTAGAACGGAGGGCAGCGAGACGCCGTGTGTTATGCGGCCTTTCAGGGCTGCTGACAAGGGGCTACTTTAAGAACGCCTTCTTCGTCCTCGCGTCCTTCTCGCTTCGCTCTAGCTGCATGGAGTACAGCACAGCGAAGGAGTGAAGACGGGCACTGCCCCAGCTTTTGCCCTGGCGTGCAACGGCTGTGTGCTGCTTTTCCAAGCAGCAAGAGCACTGAGAAGTGAAAGCGATTGTGAAGGAGCTCTTTGGCTGCTCGTGTGCTCTTCGCTGCACTGCGCCGCTCGCAAGCGGCTGCGTTCTTCGGCGTCTGCCGTCCGGAGAGAGCTGAACTGCAGCGGTCAGTTTCAGCTCTGCCCAACAGCGTGCTCTCAGTTCTGCGGACAAGCACGCCCTGTTGCCTTGGCTCCGAGTGCAAAGTCCCTAGCGAGCACTCACTCAGTGCAATGCACCCAGAAAGACGCTCTCGCTCGTCTTTCAAGGAGCGATTCCTAACAGCAGAAGCAGCAGAGGCACAAACTGGATGACGAGAAGGGACAATGTAGAACACGTCTCTGTCCTGGCACATTGTCGTGTGCGATATGTCCCTCCGGGTCTTCGGTCCTTGCGAAGCTCTATGTACTGCGAGCGCTGCTACTTGCAGCTGAGAAGGACCGCGGAGCTAGCAGCGAATTCGGAGAGCGCTAAGCACGAAGTCAAGAAGCGAGACGTGTCCCTGCAACGCGGTGCTAAGAGCAGCTTCCTCGCGGCGGGGGCGAGCTCCGGCCACAAGACATTCTCGTCGTAGCAACGGATCTCCGTGAAGGGCGTAGGCGAAAAGCTTTCGTTTTCCATTCGAACTGCGAGAGAGGCAGACTGTTACACGGAGCTCTGAGAACAAAGGTGCACGCCCTAGGCGGGCTTGGGCAGAAGAAGCGTTCTCGAGCTCTTGGCTGCCCGCACACTGCTGGGTATGTGGCGCCCCTGCAGCGGCTTCTGGCCGCCGGCAAGTGAAAGCGGAGCAAGGCGTGGGCGAGGGCGGTGAACGAAGCGGCAAGAGCGCCGTGCTTGTGTGCACCACGTTAGAGGCTACTAGGAGAGGAAGGTGGTTGACTCTCGCTTGCCTTCCCAAGTGCCCTTAGCAGTCGGAAGGAGCAAGCTGAAGCACTGCTGCTTGTGCTGCTCCTTGGTTCCCTTGCAGCCCGCTCTGAAAGCATTGGCGGTCACTTCTAGGCGCCGAGTTGCACACACACAGCACCACGTTAAGTGCCGCGGAGAAGGGAAATCCAGAGTGCAGCGAGGAGCTGGACGTGGCTTACGTGCAGTAAGGAAAAGGTGAACCTAAGCAGTGCCTCTTCAATCTGGCCGCCTCTGCTCTGGTAGCAACTTTTGCAAGTAGGCAAAGGGAGCCGCGAGTATGTAGAACGGAGGGCGGCGAGACGCCGTGTGTTATGCGCCCTTTCAGGGCTGCTGACAAGGGGCTACTTTAAGAACGCCTTCTTCATCCTCGCGTCCTTCTCGCTTCGCTCTAGCTGCATGGAGTACAGCACAGCGAAGGAGTGAAGACGGGCACTGCCCCAGCTTTTGCCCTGGCGTGCAACGGCTGTGTGCTGCTTTTCCAAGCAGCAAGAGCACTGAGAAGTGAAAGCGATTGTGAAGGAGCTCTTTGGCTGCTCGTGTGTCTTCGCTGCACTGCGCCGCTCGCAAGCGGCTGCGTTCTTCGGCGTCTGCCGTCCGGAGAGAGCTGAACTGCAGCGGTCAGTTTCAGCTCTGCCCAACAGCGTGCTCTCAGTTCTGCGGACAAGCACGCCCTGTTGCCTTGGCTCCGAGTGCAAAGTCCCGAGCGAGCACTCACTCAGTGCAATGCACCCAGAAAGACGCTCTCGCTCGTCTTTCAAGGAGCGATTCCTAACAGCAGAAGCAGCAGAGGCACAAACTGGATGACGAGAAGGGACAATGTAGAACACGTCTCTGTCCTGGCACATTGTCGTGTGCGATATGTCCCTCCGGGTCTTCGGTCCTTGCGAAGCTCTATGTACTGCGAGCGCTGCTACTTGCAGCTGAGAAGGACCGCGGAGCTAGCAGCGAATTCGGAGAGCGCTAAGCACGAAGTCAAGAAGCGAGACGTGTCCCTGCAACGCGGTGCTAAGAGCAGCTTCCTCGCGGCGGGGGCGAGCTCCGGCCACAAGACATTCTCGTCGTAGCAACGGATCTCCGTGAAGGGCGTAGGCGAAAAGCTTTCGTTTTCCATTCGAACTGCGAGAGAGGCAGACTGTTACACGGAGCTCTGAGAACAAAGGTGCACGCCCTAGGCGGGCTTGGGCAGAAGAAGCGTTCTCGAGCTCTTGGCTGCCCGCACACTGCTGGGTATGTGGCGCCCCTGCAGCGGCTTCTGGCCGCCGGCAAGTGAAAGCGGAGCAAGGCGTGGGCGAGGGCGAGGGCGGTGAATGAAGCGGCTATGTGCCGTGCTTGTGTGCACCACGTTAGAGGCTACTAGGAGAGGAAGGTGGTTGACTCTCGCTTGCCTTCCCAAGTGCCCTTAGCAGTCGGAAGGAGCAAGCTGAAGCACTGCTGCTTGTGCTGCTCCTTGGTTCCCTTGCAGCCCGCTCTGAAAACATTGGCGGTCACTTCTAGGCGCCGAGTTGCACACACACAGCACCACGTTAAGTGCCGCGGAGAAGGGAAATCCAGAGTGCAGCGAGGAGCTGGACGTGGCTTACGTGCAGTAAGGAAAAGGTGAACCTAAGCAGTGCCTCTTCAATCTGGCCGCCTCTGCTCTGGTAGCAACTTTTGCAAGTAGGCAAAGGGAGCCGCGAGTATGTAGAACGGAGGGCAGCGAGACGCCGTGTGTTATGCGCCCTTTCAGGGCTGCTGACAGGGGGCTACTTTAAGAACGCCTTCTTCTTCCTCGCGTCCTTCTTGCTTCGCTCTAGCTGCATGGAGTACAGCACAGCGAAGGAGTGAAGACGGGCACTGCCCCAGCTTTTGCCCTGGCCTGCCTGTGCTGCGCCTTTAGCTGCACACCAGAACAATGGCATTTCTTACCCGCAAGTTAAAAAGGGCTTTAGTGTAGCCTTAGGAATGGCAAGTGCCTAGGCATTAAGTTGAGCGACCACGTATGAGGGAGTCTTTAGAGGTTTCCTCCCCCATGGCGCAGGTTTATTCTCATTTTCGTGCTGAACTGAAAAGTCCGGGCATGGCAAGTCTGCCCTGCCTTGTGCAGAGACGAACACAAATGTGGGGCTATGATCCTCTGTGTTGGGAGCTCTGCTTCCGGGTGTGTGGGCCGCCATGAGCCCGCAGCAGCCGCCGAGGACACTGTGGATTGTGGATGAGGCTGGGCTGGCCCCCCGCCCCCCCGCTGGTCTGACAGCGGCAGGAGCTGCGTCGGAGCGGCATCGCCTGAGGGCCCCATGGGGGGCGGGGAGAGAGCCGGGAGTGACCCCGAGCGACACCGGAAGCGATATCCGTAGGGCCCGGAAGGCCAGCGTTGCCATCGAGTTTGGCCGGTAGGAGGCTTCTAAGGTGCTTTGAAAGGTGGAGCTTCTTTGCTCTAGGACAGTCTGGGAGAGCTGAGGGTGTCCAATCTGGAGAACAGAAGGCTCCAGGGAGACCTTCGAGCCCCTTGCAGTGCCTGCTGGGGCTCCAAGATAGCTGGGGAGGGACTTTGGAAAAGGTTCTGGACTCGCAGGACAAGGGGGAATAGCTTCAAACTGCCAGAGGGCTGGGGTAGATGGGATATTGGAAAGGAATTCTTCCTTGTGTGGGTGCTGAGGCCTGGCACATGTTGCTCAAAGAGGCTGTGTAGGAGCCCCATGGCAGGAAGCGTCCAGGGCCAGGCTGGAGCGGACATGGAGCAACCTGGACTAGTGGAAAAGTGTCCCTGCCCATGTCAGGATGTGGGAAGAAGAGAATCTGTCTCTAAGGTCGCTTCCAGTCCAAACCATTCTGGGATTCTAGGATTCATGGAAGGCCCTTTTCCAAGTGAAGTGTTGTATCTCTTGGCTCCCAGCTTGTAGTTGCCAGTTCTTCTGGAAGCAGGCGTGGCGAAGCAGCTGTGATGAGCCATGGGTTCTCAATAGGACGAGTGTGATATATTTGCAGAGAGGAAGGCTGCAGACAGATCTTCAAGGTCCAGGTAAAACAAGCAAAGGATTGAATAAAAGCCAAAGGTTGGTTGTGTTAGTTTGCTGGCTGTTGAAATGGCCCCAGGTCATTTTCAACATTTCTAATTTGGATTTGTTTGAGTAAAAAATGAATGTGTTACCTCCAGCGTAGGCTCTCCAATGCATCTCCATGTGCTCCCATCTCTTTGTTGTATATCGGGTTCTATTAACTGAAGACAGAATCATAACACAGTAGTAAAACATTTAGAGGCGTAGTTAGCCAGCTTCAGGAGTTTTCAACTCTGCTGTTGACTTTTCTGGTAACTGTAGGCAAGGCAACACAATCCAGTTACTCCACTTTTGCTCTCTGAGGAAAAGATGATCTTTTTTTTTTTTTTTTTTTTCTTCTCATTTTGAAAATAGCCTTGAATGAAGAGAGTTATGCATGTGGCATGTAGGATTCATTATTTTACCTTTCTCTTCTGCTGTCTTTCGCGTACTAGTCTTTTTAAAATTTTTTTGTCGCTGTTCTCCATTCAGTAGGTTTGAAAGAATTCTAATTGTTGAGATGATGTGTAGAGAGCCTGGTGCAGGAATGGCTGGAAGAAAAAGGCCATAGTCAGATCAACTTAGTGAAGCTAGCAAAGTGGGCCTCAGTCTCAGGAATACAGTGTCCTTGAGATAAGGAAGGCACGTAGAATTGAGAAAAACATGAATGCCTAAGTGCTTAGCTAAGCCGCACATCTAAACCAATGATGAGCTCAGATTTTGCACTATGCATGAGCTAATTAAGCACTGTATTTAATCGCCACTCTGCGTATCAATAAACGAGACTTTGCTGATGACCATATGGTGTCCGCGTCTCCCTTCTCCGACAAATGGTGAACCCCGACGTGCCCTCCGTCGCTGAAAAAGAAAACGGGGGAGAACGCGCCACGGTCGGTGAAGTAGAGTTGGGGCCTGCTGCAACCAGGTCGGTGTCGAACGACGTAGGGAAGACACCCCCAGGAGCCATAAAGGTGGTCCTGGACCATACGTGCTGCCGAAGCCGGAGAGTTGCAACAGCGCTGACGACGAAAAATGGACAGGCAAGCAGCATATGATTTATTTATAGTACATATACATATACTACATATATACATATATATATACTATATAGTACATATAGATAAGCTAAGGTTAAAAGAGATTAATCCCAGGAAGGACATACCGGGGTTGTTAGCCTGGGGTTATGCTAAAGGTTTATTCTCTAATCCTCACACCGTGCATGATTTAAATGAGTGGCGTAAGTTAGGGGATGCACTGTGGGAGGCGGTATTAGAGGATGATAAAACAGCAAAAAAGCTGGGAAAGATCTGGCGGGTAGTTCATAACGCACTACTGAAGCAGCAGGCGGAGAGAAGGGCGGCTCGGGAAGCAGTAGAGGCATATAAAAGAAATGCTCAGTATGGCGATAATGAGCCCCGAGCACCCGGCACAACCAAAGTAGAAATACCTATCTCTGGGGAGGCGGCAGGAATGACAGACATGGCTAGCTGCGCTTGGCCCTCTGCACCTCCCTTAGAAGAGCTTGAGGAGGATTCCGCCGCGGCGGCGGAGACAATTGCAGAAGGCGGAGTAACCCCGCCTTCCGAGGGCGAAGGGCCCCAGACCAGCGGCGAAAAATCCCCTTGCCGGTCCGAGCCTAGCGTCCCTAAGCCCGCCGTGGAGCCAGCTCCGGTCCCTAGGGCGGAAAGCGACCTGTGGGAGGAGATGGCAAGACGGCAGGGGGAGGCGTGGAGTATGTTAGCCAGACACGGCTTGGAGACTGGGGACGAGAGCGCTGTTGACGCAGCGAAAGCCTGGGCTTTTCCTGTAACGTACACCCAGGGAGTAGACCAGCAAGGACAAGTTGTGCAAGTGGGAGAATATTCGCCTCCCGACTGGAAGCTGCTAGCCCAGCTGAGACAGACAATGAGTCAGTTTGGTTTCCGGAGTGAGCCAGCTAAGCAGATGCTAGATTTCTTGTTTGATACATACCTGCTGTTGCCAAATGATATGAGAAGTATAGTGAAACTGATTTTCACGCAACATCAGCAGTTACTATTTAACGCCCACTGGCAAGCTCTTGTTCAGGAGTCAGTTACAACACAGAGGGGCCCGGGAGATCCGTTAGCTGGAATTACCATAGACGAACTAATGGGATTGGGTCAATACCGCAGGACAGAGGCTCAAATGATTTCGGGACCCGACAAGGTTAGGGAAGCCATGCGTCTAGTAAGGAGAGCCATCGATCAAGTCAAAGATAGCTCAGGCATACCCATGTATATGGGGATAAAACAGGGAAGAAATAAATCCTTTGGGGACTTTGTAGATAAGGCTGCTGCTGCTATTGAAAAGGCAGGAGTCCCAGAGTATATGAGAGGGGCGCAAGTTTTCTTGGTTAATGCACTAAAAGAATTAGGCTTGGGACTGCAGAAACAAGCCGAGTCCACACAGTCACAGGTGTTAGCCGCTCTTGCTCCGCTCCGTGCTTCTACGGCGGCCCCGGCCACATCGAGCGACCACCGGCCTCCCTCGGCGCGCTGCTACAGATGCGGGTGGATGCGGCGCGGCCCGACGGGCGCCGCCGATCAGCCCCCGGCGGCCGCCGCCATATTGGCCCCGGTCACAAGTAGCCGCCGTGACACCAGCGCCATCTCCTGTCTACAACCAGCCACAACAGGGAGCCTGGGACTCGACCTGGCAGCCGCAGTAAAAACATCTTTGATGACAACTCGCCCCGTCAAAGTCCCAACTGGAGTTTATGGCCTGATAAATATCAAAGGACAAGCTCATGGAGGACTAATAGTGGGACGCTCGTCGAGCTCCATTGTAGGACTGTTTGTGCTACCAGGTGTCATCGATGCAGACTACACGGGAGAAATACAAATAATGGTTTATACTCCTTTTCCTCCTCTGACAATTGAGGCAGGTCAGCGTATTGCTCAATTTATTCCACTTCCACAGTTGAGCCGGGGTGTTCAACCACAAAGGCAAACCCCACGTGGAGACCAAGGATTCGGATCATCAGGTATTGCTATGCTCACAATGGATCTCCATACCAGACCCAAAAAGAAGGTGTAACTAACCTATGCAGGAGAGACAATAGAAATGATAGGACTCCTAGACACTGGGGCAGATACCAGCATTGTCTCACCAGAAAAATGGCCCCACAACTGGCCATCACTGCAAACCACGGATACCGTGACGGGCGTCGGAGGGTTCACCCTTGCTAGAAAAACACCTCCAGTAAGGGTCACTATAGATGGGCAAGATTTGGTGACTGTGTTGTCCGTAGTTGCGTTACCGCCATCGGTACATTGCTTGATTGGAAGAGACATCTTGGCTCAGATGGGGGTCGTTTTATCCAACGAGCACCCTTTGGGGTAATTGCCATTGCTTGGACTTTCCCAATCCCAATCACCTGGACTACCAATGAACCGGTAATGGTTAAGCAATGACCTCTAAAAAGGGAAAGTCTAATACAAGCACATCAACTCGTAAAGGAACAATTCCAACAAGGACATTTAAAACTCTCAACAAGCCCATGGAACACGCCAATTTTTGTGATCAAAAAGAAGTCAGGAAAATATCGTCTTCTGCACGATTTAAGAGCAGTAAATAATCAAATGGAAGCGATGGGAGCATTACAGCCAGGCCTCCCCAACCCAGCAATGCTCCCACAGCATTGGCCTCTTCTAATCATTGATCTAAAGGACTGCTTCTTCACTATTGCCTTACACCCTCAAGATACTAAAAGATTTGCGTTCACCCTACCAGCAATAAACAGAGAAGAACCTGATAAACGGTATGAATGGACTGTTCTTCCACAAGGAATGAAAAACTCGCCTACCCTGTGCCAGCTGTATGTTGATGCCGCATTACAACCATTGAGGATACAGTGGCCCAACACAATTATTTATCATTATATGGATGATATCCTCTTTGCTCAAGAATCAGCATTTACAGACACTCAGATGCAGGAAATTCAAAGCACCCTAGCAAAGGCATCCCTCATAATAGCTCAAGAAAAAATACAGCGATCCACACCATGGAAGTACTTGGGGTGGTCTATCACAGGCCAAATCATACGGCCGCAGAAGCTCCAGCTTGCAACAAAAATCACCACTCTAAATGAGGCACAGCGACTGCTAGGAGATCTGCAATGGCTCAAGCCGATTGTTGGGATACCCAACTCCTTACTAGACTCCCTCAAGCCACTACTTAAAGGAACTGACCCAACCACACCCGTAACCGTAACCCCGCAACAACATGAAGCCCTCAAGGGTATTATACGCTGCATCGATGAGGGGTTTGTCTCCCGCCAAGATATCTCCTCGCCCATCGATCTTACCATCTGGAGTACTGCCAACCACCTACTCGGTGCACTCACACAGCTACAAAAGAAAACGCGGGAGACACGGGTACTAGAATGGATAACCCCACCTTTACAAGCAAAAAGGACAATCAGCACAAAAATCGAACAAGTAGCCACCTTGATTCGTAAGGGTCGCGTAAGGATCATGGAAATCACCGGAACGAGCCCAACAACAATTTATTTGCCCATGAAAAAGGAGGACTTAGATTGGTATCTCCTCAATTCAGGAGATCTACAAACGGCCTTGCTGGAAGTCGGAGCAGCCATCCACACCGGACCGCTGATGCCACGTCACCTTCAGTGGCTAGGAAATTGGGACTGGATAACAAAGCCACTACGATCGGAGCAGCCGATAGCGGGCGCCACCACAGCCTTCACGGATGCCGGGAAAAAGACGAGAAGAGCAGCGATCACCTGGAAAGAAGGCCCTCGGTGGAGGAATAAAACAATAGATGCAGCCCCAGAGGACAGCTTACAAACATTGGAATTGCTTGCCGTTGTGTGGGCACTAAGTGAACTGCAAGGGCCTTTGAATGTGGTCACTGACTCATTTTATGTAGCAGGAGTAGCACAGAGAATTGAGGACGCCTCTGTAAAAGAGGTGCAAAACAAGAGACTCTATGAACTCTTGCTGCAGCTAAAGCGAGCAGTAGGAGCAAGGTTCAAGCCTTATTGTATAATACACGTCAGGAGTCATAAGTGGGACGTAGGCTTGGGAGAAGGCAACGCCAGGGCGGATAGACTGGTTATGAATGTAGCTGATGACAAGGGGATTGAAGCAAGGGAGTCACACACACGATTTCACCAAAATGCTAAAGGATTGGTGCGTGAGTTCAAAATAGGCATACAAGAGGCTAAGGCAATAGTGAGAGCCTGCCCCACCTGCAGTCATCACAATAGTGGGGTAGGTCTTGGGTGTGGGGTAAATCCTCGGGGTCTGGAGAGTAATGAAATTTAGCAAATGGACATCACACATGTGGCAGAGTTTGGTAGACTCAAGTATGTGCACGTTACCATAGACACTTATAGTAAGTATATCTGGGCCACAGCACAGACAGGGGAAAAAGCAATCCATGTAATTAGACACCTGACAAGTTGCTTTGCAGTTATGGGAACACCTAGGGAGGTAAAGACCGACAACAGACCTGCATATGTCAGTGGGAAAGTAAGTCAGTTTATGAGACTCTGGGGAATCCGACATATTACAGGAGTACCACACTCACCCACGGGACAGGCCATAGTAGAAAGAGCCAATGGTACACTCAAGCTATATCTACTCAAACACAAATCCATAGACGATCCGCAAGAAAGACTAGCTAAAGCTCTTTATGTAATAAATTACTTGTGTGTGTTCGGAGATGAATCTGAGCCGCCTGCAATCAGGCATAGAGGGAAAAGGGAAAGTAACAGAGGAAAGCACATGAAGGCATGGGTAAAGTACCGGGATCCAAAAACAGGAATATGGAATGGCCCAGCGGAAGTGGTATATTGGGGGAGAGGCTATGTTTGTGTTTCTACCCCCACAGGAACAGTTTGGGTCCCTGCTAGGTGGGTGAAGCCCGTCCTAAATGACCGAACTGGTAGAGAGATTCTTGAGGAGGCGGATGACTCCAGTCGACCAAGAGCGGATCCAGCAGAGGTTGACGGTGACCTTACGGCCCTATTTACAGAAGTTGGGACACTATAACAGCGCTGCCCGTGAGGCACTAAGGCAGCCACCACCGAATTGGGCTGATTAGATTGAGAGCCACGTCCACCAAGAAGAACAGCCTCTCAGCAGCCGTCCTTGTTGTGCGTGTGGGGGGTCATGGTGTGAAGCCTGGGTAGCCCTAAAGTGCGGGGGCTGTGGGGACTGCTCGTGGGTGGAACAGAGAGCAGTGTTTAGTTTGTGGTGCTGGAAGTGTCAAAGTGACGACCTAAGAGATTCAAATTGGGGTCGGGCCCTAGAAAAAGAAGCAGGAGTGCCATATGCCCAAGTACGAAACCTATACGAGACACCAGAACAGCTCCTGTTAGCTTGGGCCCGGTGGGAACTTACCAACTGGATTAAAAGGCAGCACATCTATGCAAATTCGCACATTATCGCTGCAAGGTGCAGACATAAAGTCCCACACCTGCCTTGGCCTCGGGTAGGACCAATTAAGCCCGGTACAGACCCAGAGGAGGTATTAAATCAAAGTATAGAAGAAGTGAAACAACTGCAGATAACAGGGAGCAATACAGGGCGTAAAAAGAATAGGCCGCCAAAGAAATCAAAATGATGATCATTACACTGCTTATGCTTGCTAACTTTGCTCGCACAAAATCTTTTCCAATGCAGCATGCGCCTCAGGAAAACATATGGGTAACATTCGCTAACATAACAAGACAAGAATCAATCTGCTTAAGTCTAGGGAGAGTACAAAATCCTTTTAGAACCTGCCTAGTAGGGTTGCCAGTATGGTTGCAAAGAGTTCAAAGGAATGTGCTACATGAAGTTATCTGACCACTCTGAGTCCATCCACAAAAAGATACAAGACATGCAGCAGAAATTACACAACCTAAAAGAAGAAGATGGTTGGGGCATTGACGAGTGGTTAAAAAGCCTAGGTCTTAGGGGATGGATTCGAACCGTTATTAAGTATGCTATTATGGTGTTAGGTATATTCTTGTGCTTAGCTTTATTGCTACCTTGCTTGATAACTTGCTTACAAAATTTTATTCAAAAGACTGTTAGCAAAGCTTGGCATGCCACTCTTCTAGCTCAAAAAGAAAACGGGGGAAGTGTAGAGAGCCTGGTGCAGGAATGGCTGGAAGAAAAAGGCCATAGTCAGATCAACTTAGTGAAGCTAGCAAAGTGGGCCTCAGTCTCAGGAATACAGTGTCCTTGAGATAAGGAAGGCACGTAGAATTGAGAAAAACATGAATGCCGAAGTGCTTAGCTAAGCCGCACATCTAAACCAATGATGAGCTCAGATTTTGCACTATGCATGAGCTAATTAAGCACTGTATTTAATCGCCACTCTGCGTATCAATAAACGAGACTTTGCTGATGACCATATGGTGTCCGCGTCTCCCTTCTCCGACAATGATGGTTCTTTGAAGGCTCACTTAGCCCACCTTTTGGGTGAAGGAAAGAAGAAGACAAGGTCCTCTAGGAAGAGTAAAAAGCATACTTTCAAGAGACATTCAGAGATGTCTGCTGATGCCATGCAATTACCGTGTAATCAGCAGAAATGTGTTGGAAAAACACCCATCAGTGACTTCACAAGAAAGCCACACTCAAGACAGGTAAAGAACAGAAGCATAAAACCCCAAAGGTATGAAATGGACAGATTTTCATTGGGAATGAGCAACTCCTGAATTCTTGGTTCTAGAACTAGGGGCTTGTAATAAATAGACTGTCTCCTTGCCAAACGTAAATTTGGTGTCATGAACTGCTCACTGCCCGTTGAAGTGCAGGGCTAGTAGACTAATATTTGCCATGGCAGGCATATTGTATGGCTTTCCTGTTAAAAAGAAATTGGTTTTGCTCATAGCAATCTAGATATGTACCCAGTCTGACACCTATTTTTTAGGCTATATTTCCAAGTAAATGGCTTCCACGATGATGCAGTAAGTTTATGTCATGAACAGGAATGAAGTGATTGCATGCATCCTTTTTTACCCTAAGCCAGCTGCTGAATAATGAGACAGAGACTCTCACTGACGCCAAGGAGTGCCCGTGCTTTTGGGAAAAGCACTGGGCAGATAAAGCCTATTTCCACATTTCTTGCTAGCGTCTCCTTCAAAGTTCATGGGTTTGCTCATCTTTTAGAGCTGTTCTAGATGTCTTTGTAGTTTACATGTACTAAATGTAGCAGGTATTGCTTTCATGGCGTCCTACTAGATTTGAAGTTGGGATCTACTCAGGCTTCGATGTCTCAGAAGAAGCAACGTTGATTCTTTGAATTCCGTTCTTGAACGTGAGAATGCTACTTATGTAGTTAATGAATTAATTAAATCGAATTCACTTGAATGGAAAAATTGTCTTGTTCATGTAGATTTTAACTTGGGAAATTGATATTTGAGTTCTACTTTTCATTGTTGTTGCTTTTCTGTATTCTTTGATTGCACAGATAGCAGATGTACTGACCAAGTATTGTGTGAAACTGGAGGAAATGTCCTTCCTCTTGGCAGCTGACGTTCACAAGCTCATTAACGCTAAGGCCATGGTAAATGTTTTACCTGGGGCAAGATAGCAGTCTGAATATTCCTAGAATGTCTTTCTTTCCCCAGATGAAATTCATTTTTTCTGCCTATCAGTCACTGAAATATAGAAGAAATTTCTACTTGGCAGGGTATTGGTTATCATTTGTGTTCTTTTCTCCCCTCATTTTCTGTAGAAGAGACAATTTTTGGTTTGTTTTTGCATGTTGAAGCAGAGGAAGAAGAAGATGAGGAGAGGATTCCTTGTAAAAGTGAAGAAAATGAGCATGCAGAACAGGGACTAAGCATTATGCAGGTAAGCGAGCAAGAGAATAAGTTTGAAAGTGGAGGCAGTTTTGTCCAAAAGAAGGAGGAATAGGACGTCTTTTTGCTGAGAATGAATAGAAAGGTTTTTTGCATTTAGTTTGTATACGAAGCGCACAGGGCTCTAGATCCTTTTGTGGGAAAATGGAGTGTGTAAAGTTGCCAATCATTTTGGAGCGAATTTGGAGGGTGAATTTGGGGTGCCAGGTGAATTTTGGGTCGAATTCTGGGGATTTGGGGTTTCCCAGGTGAATTTCTGAGGTGAAAAGGTTCAAAAAGGTTTTTTTTTGAAAGCAAGTTAAAGCCAGAAGGTTATTGAAAATTAATAGATGTGATACAAGTAGGTAATATGCAGACGATACACAGCGAGACAAATCATGGGAAAAATACAGTGGTAACACATGAGTGTGTGAGGATGGGATCAGTATAGCTAAGGCTCAGTTGAAGCTGAATTTGGAAAAGCATGCCAAAACTAAGAATAATAAAGGCACCTACGGGTATTTCAGTGGGAAAAGGAAGATGAAAAGAAACCTATCACACCTCCCCTATTCCCCCCCCACCCCCATAAGCCAGACAGGACTAGTGACAACAGACAAGGAGAAGGCTGAGGTACTCAACAAGTGTTGGTCTCAATTTTTACTGCCAGTCACTATTTCCACATCTCTCAGGTTATTGGACTGGTGGACTTGATTCTAACCCATAGTAGCAGGTCAGCTTTCAGACCACTTGAGGAACCTGAGCATGCAAGACCATGGCACCCACCCAGAGGCATGTCAGGGCCCTGAGAGAACTGGCAGCTGTAGTTGCTAAGGTGCTTCCTCCATCATATTTGAGAAATCAAGGCAACCAGCTGAAGTCTCCAGACACTGTGTTGTATTGACTCCAATCCTCTTGGTCTTTTTTGTAAATCTTAGAGCTCTGAGTCAATTTCTGCAGAGGATTCCCAATGCAGTTTCAAAAATGGAATCTTTGTTACTGGTCCTCCTGTTGATCTTGGATATTTCCATTTTCTGCACTCCTTTATTTTCGAAACATTTGTAATGACTGAAAAGAAAGCTGAGACGAGGCATTATGCTCTTTCCAGTGATAGAAATGGACCTGTATTCTTTTCAGACAAATATATTTTTGCTGTGTCTAAGCACATGTGCATACCTGTGTTTGATTTATGTGTCCAGGTTTTGGCAATGGGGCAGCCACAGGGCCGTCCTGTGACAATGGCCCAGGTGCTGCCCCGTCCCGCTTTCTTCCAACTGGCTCCACTTCAGCATGTCCTCCCTGCTGAGAGAAGAGGCTGGGACAGCACCTTTAGAAATGTGACTTTCTGGGGTTTTTTTGTTTCGTTTTGTTTTGTTTTGTTATTTTTAAAGTTACTAAAAACCTTCACCCTGATTTTTTGTGTTGGGTTTGGGGCTTTTTTTTCCGGTTTTGGGTGGGTTTTTTGGTGGGCTTTTTTGGGGGCTTTTTTTGTCTCTTTGGGGATTATTGGTTGGGAGTTTTTGTGTGTTTGTTTGGTCTGCTTTTTTTGTTTGTTTTTTTATTACGGTTTTGTAGAGTTTTTTAAGCAAATTGATTGGAAAACTGAATAGTCCTCCACTATAGTCTCCTGGATTCACCTGAGACTCTTCCTAGGCATCTCCCTGATCCTTTTTGCAATGAGTCTCACATCATTCTCCTGAAGAAACTGTCTGCTTATGGTTTGCATGGGTGGGCTGTTTGCTGGGTGACAAACTGGGTGATGGCCAGGCCCACAGAGTGGTGGGAAATAGAGTTCATCCAGCTGGTCCCCAAGGCTCAGTCTTGGGCCCAGTCCTGTTTAATATCTTGCTCAGTGATCTGGACAAGGGGATAGAGTACACGCCCAGGAAGTTCACAGATGATGCAAAGTTGGCTGGTAGCGTTTTTTTTCTTCTGGAGGACAGCAGGCTCTGCTTCTTCTTCCTCCTGTTCCGAGGTCGCTGCTCCCTCTTCATCCCTCATTAAGTGTGCTGATTTTGTCACTTGGATGAGAAAACAAACAATTTTAGCAACAATACTGGTGGCAGGGTACAAGAAAGGAAGAGTTCACATGAATCCCCCCCCAACAACAGACAATACCTGATGGCTCCTCTGCCCAGCTTACTGACTACACCGCAACCCATTGTCCCCCAAAGATACTCCCTTCTCCCTGCCCCCAGCCATGATGTGAGATGGAATAGAATAACTAAGATTAAGATTCTCCCTATATAACTCCATCATACTTCGATTCTGGCAAAAACAATTCTTGAAGTTCTATCATTTCAGATCATTTGAATTTGAATTGGCATACTAAAAGGTCTAGCCAGAAACTCACGACAATATTAATAGCCCATTCTAGAATGTCCGAGATGATAGACACTTCTTTCAAGAGAATGTGATACCTCACGTGACTTCTCCAGAATTTAAATGAACAGCGGGAGTAGTCTACAAGATTCTTGCTGCCATCTGGATTTCCTGGTTTTTGGCTGGTCTATGTAAGCCAACCAGCTATTCAGCAGAGGGAATATTAGTGTGATACTTGATGGTATGTGAGATGGAACACAGTAATTTATGGCTTTTTGCATAGTGATGAAGCTGTAAAGAAAGCTCCGTAATGCTCTGACAAGGAGGCTGCTGGACTTCAAGCAGCAAAGGCCCAAAACGAACCAGTGAAAAGGTGTCATTGAAAAAAAAAAAAAAAAAAAAAAAAAGCCAGGTGGGGAGCAAAGTGATACTTAAGGGCAGTTTACTGAAAGAGGAAATCTAGTGAAAAAAAGGTCCAAGAGTGAAGGAATAACAGGGAAAATGAAACTAAGGAAGGAAATCAATCTCAGCTAATCATTTCAGAAGCTAACAAGTTGTCATTGCAATGATGCATAAAGTGAGAAATTATAAATATGTCTGTGCCAAAATCTGAATTATGAACTTTATTGCATTCTGTCTTTCACGGAATCATACAACAGTCTGTGATTAAAGATCACCTAGTCCTACTTCCTTGCCAGGTAGATCTTACAGTAGATGAAATTGCTCAAGACTAGCCAAACTGATAAGGAGCACTCTCAATGATGGGGCATCCACAACTTCTCTGGAACAGCCGTTTGAGTGTCTCACCAGCTTCATTGTAGAAAAGCTTTTCCTTTTAGCCAATCTAAACCTAGTCTCAGTTTGAAAGCATGGCCCCTTGTCCTTTCTCTGCAAACCTTCCTAAAAAGTCTTTCTCCATTTGTCTTATACCCTCTTTACATATTCAAAGGCCACAATACTGTCTCTCCAGAAACCTCTCTTCTCCAGGCTAAAAGATCCTATTTTTCACAAGAACCAGGTCATAAACTGAAATGGAAGACATCTCAGGAGATCAGATCATCCAACAGCTCAGCGAAAGAATAGCTCTGAAGTCAGATCAACTAGCTTAGGGCTGTGTCTGTTTGAATTTTGAAAATTAGCAGGACTTGAAATGCTTCAAGGAAGAGAACTCTGGGTGGCTCCAGAAACAGCCTGAGAAACTCGAGCAAACTCGAAACCTCAGAAACTACCACTGCTTTCTCTCCCTCAGCCCAAGCAGTCCCAAAGAAGAAGTGTTCCCAGCAGGCTGGGATAGCACGCATATACACTACATATACATGACAGGCATCGCCAGCAGCCACATCCTGCTCCTTTCTGTGGCTGGCAAGAGTGAGACTGGATGTTTACATGTGGGCAACCTGGGTCCCTCCAGCACCTCAGACACTCAGCCTGCCCAGTGACCCCACTGAATTCCAGTATTCGCAGTGTGCCAAGACCACAGCACTACTCCGCTTGCTGGCACAGACCATCACACGCCTCCTAAATCAGTCAGGACTCCCCTGGTCCCACAGCCAGCACCCCACTTGCTCTCCCCCAGGCCACTGCCATTGTTCACCAACTTCTCCACTTTGATCTTTGCTGGTGCTCTCAACACTGGCACACCCAGATGTTCTGCAGCTGTTGTCTCCTGGTGGAAAGGACTTGTAAAGCCGTGTTTCCACACAGGACTTCCACAACCTTTCAAAGCAACCTTTTCTGGGGTATGAACAATCTCATTCAAATGTCAACATTTCTTTTCCCATATGTGAAATCAGAATTTCCTTCTTCCGGGCATGCCCAAAACAAGGCACAAACTACATTGTGCCTTCTGTTTCACATGCTGAGTCGTTTGTAAACAATGCTAGGAGAATACCTGTTTTGATCCAAGCTAATCTCTGGCCCTTATAGTGCTTTCGGTAGTTAGTTTTGCTTTGCTATTTACTTGATGTCCCATTGAATTGTTGAATCATAAACAGACTATCTGTCTGTATAGCAGCATAGCAGTGATGAATACATGCAAGAGAAGGAGCAAGGTGATTGTTTGCTAGACTCTTCCTAGAAACTGAGAAATCTGTTACTTAATGCTGACCACAGCAGATGGAGGAAGCATCCTACATGATGTCAAAGCAATGAGGCTGTAATCACTTTTATGATTACAGTCAAGGCACTGCTTTTGCCACCATAAGTGGAGTGCAGGGAATCTTAAAAGACGACACTCTAACTGTTGTCCATGCTCACTGAGAAAATAATGCTTTTACAGCAGAGCAGGTCTCACCGCAGCTAAATCATGGCTTCAACTGTACACCGCCTTCAAAAAAGCCCACAAAAATACAAATGAAAGGATTTGGAACCCAAGGGAATCTCGGATTGTGACATCAGCTCACTTTGGATTCTTTCCAAATTCTCAGTTCCATTTTCTTCCCAGCCAATTATCCCACCTAACCTGAGATGTAATTTATGGATATCCAACACATCTAGTTACCTTAGAATTAGACTGCCACTAGGCAAAAAGACAGAAACAAGCAGTTAAGTTCAGACTGAAACCAAGGGTGTTTAGAACAGCAATACTTGGACGTAACTATTCTTGATCAAACCAAAACTTTTAGGACTTACCCATGTATTTTTGGAGGTGGAAAAAGTCCCTAGGGAGCTCACACTCAGTGCCTGGAGAGGCGCTCTCGCTGGTCTTTCAAGGACCGATTCGTCACAGCAGAGGCAGCAGAGCACAAGATGGCCGACGAGAAGGGGCAGTGTAGAATTCTCGGTCTGTCTCTGTCTCCACTCAGTGTAGAATGTCCCTGTCCTGGCACATTTTCGTGTGCGCTATGTCCCTCCAGGTCTTCGGTCCTTGCGAAGCTCTATGTACTGCGAGCGCTGCTACTTGCAGCTGAGAAGGACCGCGGAGCTAGCAGCGAATTCGGAGAGCGCTAAGCACGAAGTCAAGAGGCGAGACGTGTCCCTGCAACGCGGTGCTACGAGCAGCTTCCTCGCGGCGGGGGCGAGCTCCGGCCACAAGACATTCTCGTCCTGGCAACGGATCTCTGTGAAGGGCGTAGGCGAAAAGCTTTCGTTTTCCATTCGAACTGCGAGAGAGGCAGACTGTTACACGGAGCTCTGAGAACAAAGGTGCACGCCCTAGGCGGGCTTGGGCAGAAGAAGCGTTCTCGAGCTCTTGGCTGCCCGCACACTGCTGGGTATGTGGCGCCCCTGCAGCGGCTTCTGGCCGCCGGCAAGTGAAAGCGGAGCAAGGCGTGGGCGAGGGCGAGGGCGGTGAACGAAGCGGCAAAAGCGCCGTGCTTGTGTGCACCACGTTAGAGGCTACTAGGAGAGGAAGGTGGTTGACTCTCGCTTGCCTTCCCAAGTGCCCTTAGCAGTCGGATGGAGTAAGCCGAAGCACTGCTGCTTGTGCTGCTCCTTGGTTCCCTTGCAGCCCGCTCTGAAAACATTGGCGGTCACTTCTAGGCGCCGAGTTGCACACACGCAGCACCACGCTAAGTGCCGCGGAGAAGGGAAATCCAGAGTGCAGCGAGGAGCTGGACGTGGCTTACGTGCAGTAAGGAAAAGGTGAACCTAAGCAGTGCCTCTTCAATCTGGCCGCCTCTGCTCTGGTAGCAACTTTTGCAAGTCGGCAAAGGGAGCCGCGAGTATGTAGAACGGAGGGCAGCGAGACGCCGTGTGTTATGCGCCCTTTCAGGGCTGCTGACAAGGGGCTACTTTAAGAACGCCTTCTTCGTCCTCGCGTCCTTCTCGCTTCGTTCTAGCTGCATGGAGTACAGCACAGCGAAGGAGTGAAGACGGGCACTGCCCCAGCTTTTGCCCTGGCGTGCAACGGCTGTGTGCTGCTTTTCCAAGCAGCAAGAGCACTGAGAAGTGAAAGCGATTGTGAAGGAGCTCTTTGGCTGCTCGTGTGCTCTTCGCTGCACTGCGCCGCTCGCAAGCGGCTGCGTTCTTCGGCGTCTGCCGTCCGGAGAGAGCTGAACTGCAGCGGTCAGTTTCAGCTCTGCCCAACAGCGTGCTCTCAGTTCTGCGGACAAGCACGCCCTGTTGCCTTGGCTCCGAGTGCAAAGTCCCTAGCGAGCACTCACTCAGTGCAATGCACCCAGAAAGACGCTCTCGCTCGTCTTTCAAGGAGCGATTCCTAACAGCAGAAGCAGCAGAGGCACAAACTGGATGACGAGAAGGGACAATGTAGAACACGTCTCTGTCCTGGCACATTGTCGTGTGCGATATGTCCCTCCGGGTCTTCGGTCCTTGCGAAGCTCTATGTACTGCGAGCGCTGCTACTTGCAGCTGAGAAGGACCGCGGAACTAGCAGCGAATTCGGAGAGCGCTAAGCACGAAGTCAAGAAGCGAGACGTGTCCCTGCAACGCGGTGCTAAGAGCAGCTTCCTCGCGGCGGGGGCGAGCTCCGGCCACAAGACATTCTCGTCGCAGCAACGGATCTCCGTGAAGGGCGTAGGCGAAAAGCTTTCGTTTTCCATTCGAACTGCGAGAGACGCAGACTGTTACACGGAGCTCTGAGAACAAAGGTGCACGCCCTAGGCTGGCTTGGGCAGAAGAAGCGTTCTCGAGCTCTTGGCTGCCCGCACACTGCTGGGTATGTGGCGCCCCTGCAGCGGCTTCTGGCCGCCGGCAAGTGAAAGCGGAGCAAGGCGTGGGCGAGGGCGGTGAACGAAGCGGCAAAAGCGCCGTGCTTGTGTGCACCACGTTAGAGGCTACTAGGAGCGGAAGGTGGTTGACTCTCGCTTGCCTTCCCAAGTGCCCTTAGCAGTCGGAAGGAGCAAGCTGAAGCACTGCTGCTTGTGCTGCTCCTTGGTTCCCTTGCAGCCCGCTCTGAAAGCATTGGCGGTCACTTCTAGGCGCCGAGTTGCACACACACAGCACCACGTTAAGTGCCGCGGAGAAGGGAAATCCAGAGTGCAGCGAGGAGCTGGACGTGGCTTACGTGCAGTAAGGAAAAGGTGAACCTAAGCAGTGCCTCTTCAATCTGGCCGCCTCTGCTCTGGTAGCAACTTTTGCAAGTCGGCAAAGGGAGCCGCGAGTATGTAGAACGGAGGGCGGCGAGACGCCGTGTGTTATGCGCCCTTTCAGGGCTGCTGACAAGGGGCTACTTTAAGAAGGCCTTCTTCGTCCTCGCGTCCTTCTCGCTTCGCTCTAGCTGCATGGAGTACAGCACAGCGAAGGAGTGAAGACGGGCACTGCCCCAGCTTTTGCCCTGGCGTGCAACGGCTGTGTGCTGCTTTTCCAAGCAGCAAGAGCACTGAGAAGTGAAAGCGATTGTGAAGGAGCTCTTTGGCTGCTCGTGTGCTCTTCGCTGCACTGCGCCGCTCGCAAGCGGCTGCGTTCTTCGGCGTCTGCCGTCCGGAGAGAGCTGAACTGCAGCGGTCAGTTTCAGCTCTGCCCAACAGCGTGCTCTCAGTTCTGCGGACAAGCACGCCCTGTTGCCTTGGCTCCGAGTGCAAAGTCCCTAGCGAGCACTCACTCAGTGCAATGCACCCAGAAAGACGCTCTCGCTCGTCTTTCAAGGAGCGATTCCTAACAGCACAAGCAGCAGAGGCACAAACTGGATGACGAGAAGGGACAATGTAGAACACGTCTCTGTCCTGGCACATTGTCGTGTGCGATATGTCCCTCCGGGTCTTCGGTCCTTGCGAAGCTCTATGTACTGCGAGCGCTGCTACTTGCAGCTGAGAAGGACCGCGGAACTAGCAGCGAATTCGGAGAGCGCTAAGCACGAAGTCAAGAAGCGAGACGTGTCCCTGCAACGCGGTGCTAAGAGCAGCTTCCTCGCGGCGGGGGCGAGCTCCGGCCACAAGACATTCTCGTCGTAGCAACGGATCTCCGTGAAGGGCGTAGGCGAAAAGCTTTCGTTTTCCATTCGAACTGCGAGAGAGGCAGACTGTTACACGGAGCTCTGAGAACAAAGGTGCACGCCCTAGGCTGGCTTGGGCAGAAGAAGCGTTCTCGAGCTCTTGGCTGCCCGCACACTGCTGGGTATGTGGCGCCCCTGCAGCGGCTTCTGGCCGCCGGCAAGTGAAAGCGGAGCAAGGCGTGGGCGAGGGCGGTGAACGAAGCGGCAAAAGCGCCGTGCTTGTGTGCACCACGTTAGAGGCTACTAGGAGAGGAAGGTGGTTGACTCTCGCTTGCCTTCCCAAGTGCCCTTAGCAGTCGGAAGGAGCAAGCTGAAGCACTGCTGCTTGTGCTGCTCCTTGGTTCCCTTGCAGCCCGCTCTGAAAGCATTGGCGGTCACTTCTAGGCGCCGAGTTGCACACACACAGCACCACGTTAAGTGCCGCGGAGAAGGGAAATCCAGAGTGCAGCGAGGAGCTGGACGTGGCTTACGTGCAGTAAGGAAAAGGTGAACCTAAGCAGTGCCTCTTCAATCTGGCCGCCTCTGCTCTGGTAGCAACTTTTGCAAGTCGGCAAAGGGAGCCGCGAGTATGTAGAACGGAGGGCGGCGAGACGCCGTGTGTTATGCGCCCTTTCAGGGCTGCTGACAAGGGGCTACTTTAAGAAGGCCTTCTTCGTCCTCGCGTCCTTCTCGCTTCGCTCTAGCTGCATGGAGTACAGCACAGCGAAGGAGTGAAGACGGGCACTGCCCCAGCTTTTGCCCTGGCGTGCAACGGCTGTGTGCTGCTTTTCCAAGCAGCAAGAGCACTGAGAAGTGAAAGCGATTGTGAAGGAGCTCTTTGGCTGCTCGTGTGCTCTTCGCTGCACTGCGCCGCTCGCAAGCGGCTGCGTTCTTCGGCGTCTGCCGTCCGGAGAGAGCTGAACTGCAGCGGTCAGTTTCAGCTCTGCCCAACAGCGTGCTCTCAGTTCTGCGGACAAGCACGCCCTGTTGCCTTGGCTCCGAGTGCAAAGTCCCTAGCGAGCACTCACTCAGTGCAATGCACCCAGAAAGACGCTCTCGCTCGTCTTTCAAGCAGCGATTCCTAACAGCAGAAGCAGCAGAGGCACAAACTGGATGACGAGAAGGGACAATGTAGAACACGTCTCTGTCCTGGCACATTGTCGTGTGCGATATGTCCCTCCGGGTCTTCGGTCCTTGCGAAGCTCTATGTACTGCGAGCGCTGCTACTTGCAGCTGAGAAGGACCGCGGAGCTAGCAGCGAATTCGGAGAGCGCTAAGCACGAAGTCAAGAAGCGAGACGTGTCCCTGCAACGCGGTGCTAAGAGCAGCTTCCTCGCGGCGGGGGCGAGCTCCGGCCACAAGACATTCTCGTCGCAGCAACGGATCTCCGTGAAGGGCGTAGGCGAAAAGCTTTCGTTTTCCATTCGAACTGCGAGAGACGCAGACTGTTACACGGAGCTCTGAGAACAAAGGTGCACGCCCTAGGCGGGCTTGGGCAGAAGAAGCGTTCTCGAGCTCTTGGCTGCCCGCACACTGCTGGGTATGTGGCGCCCCTGCAGCGGCTCCTGGCCGCCGGCAAGTGAAAGCGGAGCAAGGCGTGTGCGAGGGCGAGGGCGGTGAACGAAGCGGCAAGAGCGCCGTGCTTGTGTGCACCACGTTAGAGGCTACTAGGAGAGGAAGGTGGTTGACTCTCGCTTGCCTTCCCAAGTGCCCTTAGCAGTCGGATGGAGTAAGCTGAAGCACTGCTGCTTGTGCTGCTCCTTGGTTCCCTTGCAGCCCGCTCTGAAAGCATTGGCGGTCACTTCTAGGCGCCGAGTTGCACACACACAGCACCACGCTAAGTGCCGCGGAGAAGGGAAATCCAGAGTGCAGCGAGGAGCTGGACGTGGCTTACGTGCAGTAAGGAAAAGGTGAACCTAAGCAGTGCCTCTTCAATCTGGCCGCCTCTGCTCTGGTAGCAACTTTTGCAAGTCGGCAAAGGGAGCCGCGAGTATGTAGAACGGAGGGCAGCGAGACGCCGTGTGTTATGCGCCCTTTCAGGGCTTCTGACAAGGGGCTACTTTAAGAACGCCTTCTTCGTCCTCGCGTCCTTCTCGCTTCGTTCTAGCTGCATGGAGTACAGCACAGCGAAGGAGTGAAGACGGGCACTGCCCCAGCTTTTGCCCTGGCGTGCAACGGCTGTGTGCTGCTTTTCCAAGCAGCAAGAGCACTGAGAAGTGAAAGCGATTGTGAAGGAGCTCTTTGGCTGCTCGTGTGCTCTTCGCTGCACTGCGCCGCTCGCAAGCGGCTGCGTTCTTCGGCGTCTGCCGTCCGGAGAGAGCTGAACTGCAGCGGTCAGTTTCAGCTCTGCCCAACAGCGTGCTCTCAGTTCTGCGGACAAGCACGCCCTGTTGCCTTGGCTCCGAGTGCAAAGTCCCTAGCGAGCACTCACTCAGTGCAATGCACCCAGAAAGACGCTCTCGCTCGTCTTTCAAGGAGCGATTCCTAACAGCACAAGCAGCAGAGGCACAAACTGGATGACGAGAAGGGACAATGTAGAACACGTCTCTGTCCTGGCACATTGTCGTGTGCGATATGTCCCTCCGGGTCTTCGGTCCTTGCGAAGCTCTATGTACTGCGAGCGCTGCTACTTGCAGCTGAGAAGGACCGCGGAACTAGCAGCGAATTCGGAGAGCGCTAAGCACGAAGTCAAGAAGCGAGACGTGTCCCTGCAACGCGGTGCTAAGAGCAGCTTCCTCGCGGCGGGGGCGAGCTCCGGCCACAAGACATTCTCGTCGCAGCAACGGATCTCCGTGAAGGGCGTAGGCGAAAATCTTTCGTTTTCCATTCGAACTGCGAGAGACGCAGACTGTTACACGGAGCTCTGAGAACAAAGGTGCACGCCCTAGGCGGGCTTGGGCAGAAGAAGCGTTCTCGAGCTCTTGGCTGCCCGCACACTGCTGGGTATGTGGCGCCCCTGCAGCGGCTTCTGGCCGCCGGCAAGTGAAAGCGGAGCAAGGCGTGGGCGAGGGCGGTGAACGAAGCGGCTATGTGCCGTGCTTGTGTGCACCACGTTAGAGGCTACTAGGAGAGGAAGGTGGTTGACTCTCGCTTGCCTTCCCAAGTGCCCTTAGCAGTCGGAAGGAGCAAGCTGAAGCACTGCTGCTTGTGCTGCTCCTTGGTTCCCTTGCAGCCCGCTCTGAAAGCATTGGCGGTCACTTCTAGGCGCCGAGTTGCACACACACAGCACCGCGTTAAGTGTCGCGGAGAAGGGAAATCCAGAGTGCAGCGAGGAGCTGGACGTGGCTTACGTGCAGTAAGGAAAAGGTGAACCTAAGCAGTGCCTCTTCAATCTGGCCGCCTCTGCTCTGGTAGCAACTTTTGCAAGTCGGCAAAGGGAGCCGCGAGTATGTAGAACGGAGGGCGGCGAGACGCCGTGTGTTATGCGCCCTTTCAGGGCTGCTGACAAGGGGCTACTTTAAGAACGCCTTCTTCGTCCTCGCGTCCTTCTCGCTTCGCTCTAGCTGCATGGAGTACAGCACAGCGAAGGAGTGAAGACGGGCACTGCCCCAGCTTTTGCCCTGGCGTGCAACGGCTGTGTGCTGCTTTTCCAAGCAGCAAGAGCACTGAGAAGTGAAAGCGATTGTGAAGGAGCTCTTTGGCTGCTCGTGTGCTCTTCGCTGCACTGCGCCGCTCGCAAGCGGCTGCGTTCTTCGGCGTCTGCCGTCCGGAGAGAGCTGAACTGCAGCGGTCAGTTTCAGCTCTGCCCAACAGCGTGCTCTCAGTTCTGCGGACAAGCACGCCCTGTTGCCTTGGCTCCGAGTGCAAAGTCCCTAGCGAGCACTCACTCAGTGCAATGCACCCAGAAAGACGCTCTCGCTCGTCTTTCAAGGAGCGATTCCTAACAGCAGAAGCAGCAGAGGCACAAACTGGATGACGAGAAGGGACAATGTAGAACACGTCTCTGTCCTGGCACATTGTCGTGTGCGATATGTCCCTCCGGGTCTTCGGTCCTTGCGAAGCTCTATGTACTGCGAGCGCTGCTACTTGCAGCTGAGAAGGACCGCGGAGCTAGCAGCGAATTCGGAGAGCGCTAAGCACGAAGTCAAGAAGCGAGACGTGTCCCTGCAACGCGGTGCTAAGAGCAGCTTCCTCGCGGCGGGGGCGAGCTCCGGCCACAAGACATTCTCGTCGTAACAACGGATCTCCGTGAAGGGCGTAGGCGAAAAGCTTTCGTTTTCCATTCGAACTGCGAGAGACGCAGACTGTTACACGGAGCTCTGAGAACAAAGGTGCACGCCCTAGGCGGGCTTGGGCAGAAGAAGCGTTCTCGAGCTCTTGGCTGCCCGCACACTGCGGGGTATGTGGCGCCCCTGCAGCGGCTTCTGGCCGCCGGCAAGTGAAAGCGGAGCAAGGCGTGGGCGAGGGCGGTGAACGAAGCGGCTATGTGCCGTGCTTGTGTGCACCACGTTAGAGGCTACTAGGAGAGGAAGGTGGTTGACTCTCGCTTGCCTTCCTAAGTGCCCTTAGCAGTCGGATGGAGCAAGCTGAAGCACTGCTGCTTGTGCTGCTCCTTGGTTCCCTTGCAGCCCGCTCTGAAAGCATTGGCGGTCACTTCTAGGCGCCGAGTTGCACACACACAGCACCACGTTAAGTGCCGCGGAGAAGGGAAATCCAGAGTGCAGCGAGGAGCTGGACGTGGCTTACGTGCAGTAAGGAAAAGGTGAACCTAAGCAGTGCCTCTTCAATCTGGCCGCCTCTGCTCTGGTAGCAACTTTTGCAAGTCGGCAAAGGGAGCCGCGAGTATGTAGAACGGAGGGCGGCGAGACGCCGTGTGTTATGCGCCCTTTCAGGGCTGCTGACAAGGGGCTACTTTAAGAACGCCTTCTTCGTCCTCGCGTCCTTCTCGCTTCGCTCTAGCTGCATGGAGTACAGCACAGCGAAGGAGTGAAGACGGGCACTGCCCCAGCTTTTGCCCTGGCGTGCAACGGCTGTGTGCTGCTTTTCCAAGCAGCAAGAGCACTGAGAAGTGAAAGCGATTGTGAAGGAGCTCTTTGGCTGCTCGTGTGCTCTTCGCTGCACTGCGCCGCTCGCAAGCGGCTGCGTTCTTCGGCGTCTGCCGTCCGGAGAGAGCTGAACTGCAGCGGTCAGTTTCAGCTCTGCCCAACAGCGTGCTCTCAGTTCTGCGGACAAGCACGCCCTGTTGCCTTGGCTCCGAGTGCAAAGTCCCTAGCGAGCACTCACTCAGTGCAATGCACCCAGAAAGACGCTCTCGCTCGTCTTTCAAGCAGCGATTCCTAACAGCAGAAGCAGCAGAGGCACAAACTGGATGACGAGAAGGGACAATGTAGAACACGTCTCTGTCCTGGCACATTGTCGTGTGCGATATGTCCCTCCGGGTCTTCGGTCCTTGCGAAGCTCTATGTACTGCGAGCGCTGCTACTTGCAGCTGAGAAGGACCGCGGAGCTAGCAGCGAATTCGGAGAGCGCTAAGCACGAAGTCAAGAAGCGAGACGTGTCCCTGCAACGCGGTGCTAAGAGCAGCTTCCTCGCGGCGGGGGCGAGCTCCGGCCACAAGACATTCTCGTCGCAGCAACGGATCTCCGTGAAGGGCGTAGGCGAAAAGCTTTCGTTTTCCATTCGAACTGCGAGAGACGCAGACTGTTACACGGAGCTCTGAGAACAAAGGTGCACGCCCTAGGCGGGCTTGGGCAGAAGAAGCGTTCTCGAGCTCTTGGCTGCCCGCACACTGCTGGGTATGTGGCGCCCCTGCAGCGGCTTCTGGCCGCCGGCAAGTGAAAGCGGAGCAAGGCGTGGGCGAGGGCGGTGAACGAAGCGGCTATGTGCCGTGCTTGTGTGCACCACGTTAGAGGCTACTAGGAGAGGAAGGTGGTTGACTCTCGCTTGCCTTCCCAAGTGCCCTTAGCAGTCGGAAGGAGCAAGCTGAAGCACTGCTGCTTGTGCTGCTCCTTGGTTCCCTTGCAGCCCGCTCTGAAAGCATTGGCGGTCACTTCTAGGCGCCGAGTTGCACACACACAGCACCGCGTTAAGTGTCGCGGAGAAGGGAAATCCAGAGTGCAGCGAGGAGCTGGACGTGGCTTACGTGCAGTAAGGAAAAGGTGAACCTAAGCAGTGCCTCTTCAATCTGGCCGCCTCTGCTCTGGTAGCAACTTTTGCAAGTCGGCAAAGGGAGCCGCGAGTATGTAGAACGGAGGGCGGCGAGACGCCGTGTGTTATGCGCCCTTTCAGGGCTGCTGACAAGGGGCTACTTTAAGAACGCCTTCTTCGTCCTCGCGTCCTTCTCGCTTCGTTCTAGCTGCATGGAGTACAGCACAGCGAAGGAGTGAAGACGGGCACTGCCCCAGCTTTTGCCCTGGCGTGCAACGGCTGTGTGCTGCTTTTCCAAGCAGCAAGAGCACTGAGAAGTGAAAGCGATTGTGAAGGAGCTCTTTGGCTGCTCGTGTGCTCTTCGCTGCACTGCGCCGCTCGCAAGCGGCTGCGTTCTTCGGCGTCTGCCGTCCGGAGAGAGCTGAACTGCAGCGGTCAGTTTCAGCTCTGCCCAACAGCGTGCTCTCAGTTCTGCGGACAAGCACGCCCTGTTGCCTTGGCTCCGAGTGCAAAGTCCCTAGCGAGCACTCACTCAGTGCAATGCACCCAGAAAGACGCTCTCGCTCGTCTTTCAAGGAGCGATTCCTAACAGCAGAAGCAGCAGAGGCACAAACTGGATGACGAGAAGGGACAATGTAGAACACGTCTCTGTCCTGGCACATTGTCGTGTGCGATATGTCCCTCCGGGTCTTCGGTCCTTGCGAAGCTCTATGTACTGCGAGCGCTGCTACTTGCAGCTGAGAAGGACCGCGGAGCTAGCAGCGAATTCGGAGAGCGCTAAGCACGAAGTCAAGAAGCGAGACGTGTCCCTGCAACGCGGTGCTAAGAGCAGCTTCCTCGCGGCGGGGGCGAGCTCCGGCCACAAGACATTCTCGTCGTAACAACGGATCTCCGTGAAGGGCGTAGGCGAAAAGCTTTCGTTTTCCATTCGAACTGCGAGAGACGCAGACTGTTACACGGAGCTCTGAGAACAAAGGTGCACGCCCTAGGCTGGCTTGGGCAGAAGAAGCGTTCTCGAGCTCTTGGCTGCCCGCACACTGCTGGGTATGTGGCGCCCCTGCAGCGGCTTCTGGCCGCCGGCAAGTGAAAGCGGAGCAAGGCGTGGGCGAGGGCGAGGGCGGTGAACGAAGCGGCTATGTGCCGTGCTTGTGTGCACCACGTTAGAGGCTACTAGGAGAGGAAGGTGGTTGACTCTCGCTTGCCTTCCCAAGTGCCCTTAGCAGTCGGAAGGAGCAAGCTGAAGCACTGCTGCTTGTGCTGCTCCTTGGTTCCCTTGCAGCCCGCTCTGAAAGCATTGGCGGTCACTTCTAGGCGCCGAGTTGCACACACGCAGCACCACGCTAAGTGCCGCGGAGAAGGGAAATCCAGAGTGCAGCGAGGAGCTGGACGTGGCTTACGTGCAGTAAGGAAAAGGTGAACCTAAGCAGTGCCTCTTCAATCTGGCCGCCTCTGCTCTGGTAGCAACTTTTGCAAGTCGGCAAAGGGAGCCGCGAGTATGTAGAACGGAGGGCGGCGAGACGCCGTGTGTTATGCGCCCTTTCAGGGCTGCTGACAAGGGGCTACTTTAAGAACGCCTTCTTCGTCCTCGCGTCCTTCTCGCTTCGCTCTAGCTGCATGGAGTACAGCACAGCGAAGGAGTGAAGACGGGCACTGCCCCAGCTTTTGCCCTGGCGTGCAACGGCTGTGTGCTGCTTTTCCAAGCAGCAAGAGCACTGAGAAGTGAAAGCGATTGTGAAGGAGCTCTTTGGCTGCTCGTGTGCTCTTCGCTGCACTGCGCCGCTCGCAAGCGGCTGCGTTCTTCGGCGTCTGCCGTCCGGAGAGAGCTGAACTGCAGCGGTCAGTTTCAGCTCTGCCCAACAGCGTGCTCTCAGTTCTGCGGACAAGCACGCCCTGTTGCCTTGGCTCCGAGTGCAAAGTCCCTAGCGAGCACTCACTCAGTGCAATGCACCCAGAAAGACGCTCTCGCTCGTCTTTCAAGCAGCGATTCCTAACAGCAGAAGCAGCAGAGGCACAAACTGGATGACGAGAAGGGACAATGTAGAACACGTCTCTGTCCTGGCACATTGTCGTGTGCGATATGTCCCTCCGGGTCTTCGGTCCTTGCGAAGCTCTATGTACTGCGAGCGCTGCTACTTGCAGCTGAGAAGGACCGCGGAGCTAGCAGCGAATTCGGAGAGCGCTAAGCACGAAGTCAAGAAGCGAGACGTGTCCCTGCAACGCGGTGCTAAGAGCAGCTTCCTCGCGGCGGGGGCGAGCTCCGGCCACAAGACATTCTCGTCGTAACAACGGATCTCCGTGAAGGGCGTAGGCGAAAAGCTTTCGTTTTCCATTCGAACTGCGAGAGACGCAGACTGTTACACGGAGCTCTGAGAACAAAGGTGCACGCCCTAGGCTGGCTTGGGCAGAAGAAGCGTTCTCGAGCTCTTGGCTGCCCGCACACTGCTGGGTATGTGGCGCCCCTGCAGCGGCTTCTGGCCGCCGGCAAGTGAAAGCGGAGCAAGGCGTGGGCGAGGGCGAGGGCGGTGAACGAAGCGGCTATGTGCCGTGCTTGTGTGCACCACGTTAGAGGCTACTAGGAGAGGAAGGTGGTTGACTCTCGCTTGCCTTCCCAAGTGCCCTTAGCAGTCGGATGGAGTAAGCTGAAGCACTGCTGCTTGTGCTGCTCCTTGGTTCCCTTGCAGCCCGCTCTGAAAGCATTGGCGGTCACTTCTAGGCGCCGAGTTGCACACACGCAGCACCACGCTAAGTGCCGCGGAGAAGGGAAATCCAGAGTGCAGCGAGGAGCTGGACGTGGCTTACGTGCAGTAAGGAAAAGGTGAACCTAAGCAGTGCCTCTTCAATCTGGCCGCCTCTGCTCTGGTAGCAACTTTTGCAAGTCGGCAAAGGGAGCCGCGAGTATGTAGAACGGAGGGCAGCGAGACGCCGTGTGTTATGCGCCCTTTCAGGGCTGCTGACAAGGGGCTACTTTAAGAACGCCTTCTTCGTCCTCGCGTCCTTCTCGCTTCGTTCTAGCTGCATGGAGTACAGCACAGCGAAGGAGTGAAGACGGGCACTGCCCCAGCTTTTGCCCTGGCGTGCAACGGCTGTGTGCTGCTTTTCCAAGCAGCAAGAGCACTGAGAAGTGAAAGCGATTGTGAAGGAGCTCTTTGGCTGCTCGTGTGCTCTTCGCTGCACTGCGCCGCTCGCAAGCGGCTGCGTTCTTCGGCGTCTGCCGTCCGGAGAGAGCTGAACTGCAGCGGTCAGTTTCAGCTCTGCCCAACAGCGTGCTCTCAGTTCTGCGGACAAGCACGCCCTGTTGCCTTGGCTCCGAGTGCAAAGTCCCTAGCGAGCACTCACTCAGTGCAATGCACCCAGAAAGACGCTCTCGCTCGTCTTTCAAGGAGCGATTCCTAACAGCAGAAGCAGCAGAGGCACAAACTGGATGACGAGAAGGGACAATGTAGAACACGTCTCTGTCCTGGCACATTGTCGTGTGCGATATGTCCCTCCGGGTCTTCGGTCCTTGCGAAGCTCTATGTACTGCGAGCGCTGCTACTTGCAGCTGAGAAGGACCGCGGAGCTAGCAGCGAATTCGGAGAGCGCTAAGCACGAAGTCAAGAAGCGAGACGTGTCCCTGCAACGCGGTGCTAAGAGCAGCTTCCTCGCGGCGGGGGCGAGCTCCGGCCACAAGATATTCTCGTCGTAGCAACGGATCTCCGTGAAGGGCGTAGGCGAAAAGCTTTCGTTTTCCATTCGAACTGCGAGAGAGGCAGACTGTTACACGGAGCTCTGAGAACAAAGGTGCACGCCCTAGGCGGGCTTGGGCAGAAGAAGCGTTCTCGAGCTCTTGGCTGCCCGCACACTGCTGGGTATGTGGCGCCCCTGCAGCGGCTTCTGGCCGCCGGCAAGTGAAAGCGGAGCAAGGCGTGGGCGAGGGCGGTGAACGAAGCGGCAAGAGCGCCGTGCTTGTGTGCACCACGTTAGAGGCTACTAGGAGAGGAAGGTGGTTGACTCTCGCTTGCCTTCCCAAGTGCCCTTAGCAGTCGGAAGGAGCAAGCTGAAGCACTGCTGCTTGTGCTGCTCCTTGGTTCCCTTGCAGCCCGCTCTGAAAGCATTGGCGGTCACTTCTAGGCGCCGAGTTGCACACACGCAGCACCACGCTAAGTGCCGCGGAGAAGGGAAATCCAGAGTGCAGCGAGGAGCTGGACGTGGCTTACGTGCAGTAAGGAAAAGGTGAACCTAAGCAGTGCCTCTTCAATCTGGCCGCCTCTGCTCTGGTAGCAACTTTTGCAAGTCGGCAAAGGGAGCCGCGAGTATGTAGAACGGAGGGCAGCGAGACGCCGTGTGTTATGCGCCCTTTCAGGGCTGCTGACAAGGGGCTACTTTAAGAACGCCTTCTTCGTCCTCGCGTCCTTCTCGCTTCGTTCTAGCTGCATGGAGTACAGCACAGCGAAGGAGTGAAGACGGGCACTGCCCCAGCTTTTGCCCTGGCGTGCAACGGCTGTGTGCTGCTTTTCCAAGCAGCAAGAGCACTGAGAAGTGAAAGCGATTGTGAAGGAGCTCTTTGGCTGCTCGTGTGCTCTTCGCTGCACTGCGCCGCTCGCAAGCGGCTGCGTTCTTCGGCGTCTGCCGTCCGGAGAGAGCTGAACTGCAGCGGTCAGTTTCAGCTCTGCCCAACAGCGTGCTCTCAGTTCTGCGGACAAGCACGCCCTGTTGCCTTGGCTCCGAGTGCAAAGTCCCGAGCGAGCACTCACTCAGTGCAATGCACCCAGAAAGACGCTCTCGCTCGTCTTTCAAGCAGCGATTCCTAACAGCAGAAGCAGCAGAGGCACAAACTGGATGACGAGAAGGGACAATGTAGAACACGTCTCTGTCCTGGCACATTGTCGTGTGCGATATGTCCCTCCGGGTCTTCGGTCCTTGCGAAGCTCTATGTACTGCGAGCGCTGCTACTTGCAGCTGAGAAGGACCGCGGAGCTAGCAGCGAATTCGGAGAGCGCTAAGCACGAAGTCAAGAAGCGAGACGTGTCCCTGCAACGCGGTGCTAAGAGCAGCTTCCTCGCGGCGGGGGCGAGCTCCGGCCACAAGATATTCTCGTCGTAGCAACGGATCTCCGTGAAGGGCGTAGGCGAAAAGCTTTCGTTTTCCATTCGAACTGCGAGAGAGGCAGACTGTTACACGGAGCTCTGAGAACAAAGGTGCACGCCCTAGGCGGGCTTGGGCAGAAGAAGCGTTCTCGAGCTCTTGGCTGCCCGCACACTGCTGGGTATGTGGCGCCCCTGCAGCGGCTTCTGGCCGCCGGCAAGTGAAAGCGGAGCAAGGCGTGGGCGAGGGCGGTGAACGAAGCGGCAAGAGCGCCGTGCTTGTGTGCACCACGTTAGAGGCTACTAGGAGAGGAAGGTGGTTGACTCTCGCTTGCCTTCCCAAGTGCCCTTAGCAGTCGGAAGGAGCAAGCTGAAGCACTGCTGCTTGTGCTGCTCCTTGGTTCCCTTGCAGCCCGCTCTGAAAGCATTGGCGGTCACTTCTAGGCGCCGAGTTGCACACACGCAGCACCACGCTAAGTGCCGCGGAGAAGGGAAATCCAGAGTGCAGCGAGGAGCTGGACGTGGCTTACGTGCAGTAAGGAAAAGGTGAACCTAAGCAGTGCCTCTTCAATCTGGCCGCCTCTGCTCTGGTAGCAACTTTTGCAAGTCGGCAAAGGGAGCCGCGAGTATGTAGAACGGAGGGCAGCGAGACGCCGTGTGTTATGCGCCCTTTCAGGGCTGCTGACAAGGGGCTACTTTAAGAACGCCTTCTTCGTCCTCGCGTCCTTCTCGCTTCGTTCTAGCTGCATGGAGTACAGCACAGCGAAGGAGTGAAGACGGGCACTGCCCCAGCTTTTGCCCTGGCGTGCAACGGCTGTGTGCTGCTTTTCCAAGCAGCAAGAGCACTGAGAAGTGAAAGCGATTGTGAAGGAGCTCTTTGGCTGCTCGTGTGCTCTTCGCTGCACTGCGCCGCTCGCAAGCGGCTGCGTTCTTCGGCGTCTGCCGTCCGGAGAGAGCTGAACTGCAGCGGTCAGTTTCAGCTCTGCCCAACAGCGTGCTCTCAGTTCTGCGGACAAGCACGCCCTGTTGCCTTGGCTCCGAGTGCAAAGTCCCGAGCGAGCACTCACTCAGTGCAATGCACCCAGAAAGACGCTCTCGCTCGTCTTTCAAGGAGCGATTCCTAACAGCAGAAGCAGCAGAGGCACAAACTGGATGACGAGAAGGGACAATGTAGAACACGTCTCTGTCCTGGCACATTGTCGTGTGCGATATGTCCCTCCGGGTCTTCGGTCCTTGCGAAGCTCTATGTACTGCGAGCGCTGCTACTTGCAGCTGAGAAGGACCGCGGAGCTAGCAGCGAATTCGGAGAGCGCTAAGCACGAAGTCAAGAAGCGAGACGTGTCCCTGCAACGCGGTGCTAAGAGCAGCTTCCTCGCGGCGGGGGCGAGCTCCGGCCACAAGACATTCTCGTCGTAACAACGGATCTCCGTGAAGGGCGTAGGCGAAAAGCTTTCGTTTTCCATTCGAACTGCGAGAGACGCAGACTGTTACACGGAGCTCTGAGAACAAAGGTGCACGCCCTAGGCTGGCTTGGGCAGAAGAAGCGTTCTCGAGCTCTTGGCTGCCCGCACACTGCTGGGTATGTGGCGCCCCTGCAGCGGCTTCTGGCCGCCGGCAAGTGAAAGCGGAGCAAGGCGTGGGCGAGGGCGAGGGCGGTGAACGAAGCGGCTATGTGCCGTGCTTGTGTGCACCACGTTAGAGGCTACTAGGAGAGGAAGGTGGTTGACTCTCGCTTGCCTTCCCAAGTGCCCTTAGCAGTCGGAAGGAGCAAGCTGAAGCACTGCTGCTTGTGCTGCTCCTTGGTTCCCTTGCAGCCCGCTCTGAAAGCATTGGCGGTCACTTCTAGGCGCCGAGTTGCACACACGCAGCACCACGCTAAGTGCCGCGGAGAAGGGAAATCCAGAGTGCAGCGAAGAGCTGGACGTGGCTTACGTGCAGTAAGGAAAAGGTGAACCTAAGCAGTGCCTCTTCAATCTGGCCGCCTCTGCTCTGGTAGCAACTTTTGCAAGTCGGCAAAGGGAGCCGCGAGTATGTAGAACGGAGGGCAGCGAGACGCCGTGTGTTATGCGCCCTTTCAGGGCTGCTGACAAGGGGCTACTTTAAGAACGCCTTCTTCGTCCTCGCGTCCTTCTCGCTTCGCTCTAGCTGCATGGAGTACAGCACAGCGAAGGAGTGAAGACGGGCACTGCCCCAGCTTTTGCCCTGGCGTGCAACGGCTGTGTGCTGCTTTTCCAAGCAGCAAGAGCACTGAGAAGTGAAAGCGATTGTGAAGGAGCTCTTTGGCTGCTCGTGTGCTCTTCGCTGCACTGCGCCGCTCGCAAGCGGCTGCGTTCTTCGGCGTCTGCCGTCCGGAGAGAGCTGAACTGCAGCGGTCAGTTTCAGCTCTGCCCAACAGCGTGCTCTCAGTTCTGCGGACAAGCACGCCCTGTTGCCTTGGCTCCGAGTGCAAAGTCCCTAGCGAGCACTCACTCAGTGCAATGCACCCAGAAAGACGCTCTCGCTCGTCTTTCAAGCAGCGATTCCTAACAGCAGAAGCAGCAGAGGCACAAACTGGATGACGAGAAGGGACAATGTAGAACACGTCTCTGTCCTGGCACATTGTCGTGTGCGATATGTCCCTCCGGGTCTTCGGTCCTTGCGAAGCTCTATGTACTGCGAGCGCTGCTACTTGCAGCTGAGAAGGACCGCGGAGCTAGCAGCGAATTCGGAGAGCGCTAAGCACGAAGTCAAGAAGCGAGACGTGTCCCTGCAACGCGGTGCTAAGAGCAGCTTCCTCGCGGCGGGGGCGAGCTCCGGCCACAAGACATTCTCGTCGTAGCAACGGATCTCCGTGAAGGGCGTAGGCGAAAAGCTTTCGTTTTCCATTCGAACTGCGAGAGACGCAGACTGTTACACGGAGCTCTGAGAACAAAGGTGCACGCCCTAGGCTGGCTTGGGCAGAAGAAGCGTTCTCGAGCTCTTGGCTGCCCGCACACTGCTGGGTATGTGGCGCCCCTGCAGCGGCTTCTGGCCGCCGGCAAGTGAAAGCGGAGCAAGGCGTGGGCGAGGGCGAGGGCGGTGAACGAAGCGGCTATGTGCCGTGCTTGTGTGCACCACGTTAGAGGCTACTAGGAGAGGAAGGTGGTTGACTCTCGCTTGCCTTCCCAAGTGCCCTTAGCAGTCGGAAGGAGCAAGCTGAAGCACTGCTGCTTGTGCTGCTCCTTGGTTCCCTTGCAGCCCGCTCTGAAAGCATTGGCGGTCACTTCTAGGCGCCGAGTTGCACACACGCAGCACCACGCTAAGTGCCGCGGAGAAGGGAAATCCAGAGTGCAGCGAGGAGCTGGACGTGGCTTACGTGCAGTAAGGAAAAGGTGAACCTAAGCAGTGCCTCTTCAATCTGGCCGCCTCTGCTCTGGTAGCAACTTTTGCAAGTCGGCAAAGGGAGCCGCGAGTATGTAGAACGGAGGGCAGCGAGACGCCGTGTGTTATGCGCCCTTTCAGGGCTGCTGACAAGGGGCTACTTTAAGAACGCCTTCTTCGTCCTCGCGTCCTTCTCGCTTCGTTCTAGCTGCATGGAGTACAGCACAGCGAAGGAGTGAAGACGGGCACTGCCCCAGCTTTTGCCCTGGCGTGCAACGGCTGTGTGCTGCTTTTCCAAGCAGCAAGAGCACTGAGAAGTGAAAGCGATTGTGAAGGAGCTCTTTGGCTGCTCGTGTGCTCTTCGCTGCACTGCGCCGCTCGCAAGCGGCTGCGTTCTTCGGCGTCTGCCGTCCGGAGAGAGCTGAACTGCAGCGGTCAGTTTCAGCTCTGCCCAACAGCGTGCTCTCAGTTCTGCGGACAAGCACGCCCTGTTGCCTTGGCTCCGAGTGCAAAGTCCCTAGCGAGCACTCACTCAGTGCAATGCACCCAGAAAGACGCTCTCGCTCGTCTTTCAAGGAGCGATTCCTAACAGCAGAAGCAGCAGAGGCACAAACTGGATGACGAGAAGGGACAATGTAGAACACGTCTCTGTCCTGGCACATTGTCGTGTGCGATATGTCCCTCCGGGTCTTCGGTCCTTGCGAAGCTCTATGTACTGCGAGCGCTGCTACTTGCAGCTGAGAAGGACCGCGGAGCTAGCAGCGAATTCGGAGAGCGCTAAGCACGAAGTCAAGAAGCGAGACGTGTCCCTGCAACGCGGTGCTAAGAGCAGCTTCCTCGCGGCGGGGGCGAGCTCCGGCCACAAGACATTCTCGTCGTAACAACGGATCTCCGTGAAGGGCGTAGGCGAAAAGCTTTCGTTTTCCATTCGAACTGCGAGAGACGCAGACTGTTACACGGAGCTCTGAGAACAAAGGTGCACGCCCTAGGCTGGCTTGGGCAGAAGAAGCGTTCTCGAGCTCTTGGCTGCCCGCACACTGCTGGGTATGTGGCGCCCCTGCAGCGGCTTCTGGCCGCCGGCAAGTGAAAGCGGAGCAAGGCGTGGGCGAGGGCGAGGGCGGTGAACGAAGCGGCTATGTGCCGTGCTTGTGTGCACCACGTTAGAGGCTACTAGGAGAGGAAGGTGGTTGACTTTCGCTTGCCTTCCCAAGTGCCCTTAGCAGTCGGAAGGAGCAAGCTGAAGCACTGCTGCTTGTGCTGCTCCTTGGTTCCCTTGCAGCCCGCTCTGAAAGCATTGGCGGTCACTTCTAGGCGCCGAGTTGCACACACGCAGCACCACGCTAAGTGCCGCGGAGAAGGGAAATCCAGAGTGCAGCGAAGAGCTGGACGTGGCTTACGTGCAGTAAGGAAAAGGTGAACCTAAGCAGTGCCTCTTCAATCTGGCCGCCTCTGCTCTGGTAGCAACTTTTGCAAGTCGGCAAAGGGAGCCGCGAGTATGTAGAACGGAGGGCAGCGAGACGCCGTGTGTTATGCGCCCTTTCAGGGCTGCTGACAAGGGGCTACTTTAAGAACGCCTTCTTCGTCCTCGCGTCCTTCTCGCTTCGCTCTAGCTGCATGGAGTACAGCACAGCGAAGGAGTGAAGACGGGCACTGCCCCAGCTTTTGCCCTGGCGTGCAACGGCTGTGTGCTGCTTTTCCAAGCAGCAAGAGCACTGAGAAGTGAAAGCGATTGTGAAGGAGCTCTTTGGCTGCTCGTGTGCTCTTCGCTGCACTGCGCCGCTCGCAAGCGGCTGCGTTCTTCGGCGTCTGCCGTCCGGAGAGAGCTGAACTGCAGCGGTCAGTTTCAGCTCTGCCCAACAGCGTGCTCTCAGTTCTGCGGACAAGCACGCCCTGTTGCCTTGGCTCCGAGTGCAAAGTCCCTAGCGAGCACTCACTCAGTGCAATGCACCCAGAAAGACGCTCTCGCTCGTCTTTCAAGCAGCGATTCCTAACAGCAGAAGCAGCAGAGGCACAAACTGGATGACGAGAAGGGACAATGTAGAACACGTCTCTGTCCTGGCACATTGTCGTGTGCGATATGTCCCTCCGGGTCTTCGGTCCTTGCGAAGCTCTATGTACTGCGAGCGCTGCTACTTGCAGCTGAGAAGGACCGCGGAGCTAGCAGCGAATTCGGAGAGCGCTAAGCACGAAGTCAAGAAGCGAGACGTGTCCCTGCAACGCGGTGCTAAGAGCAGCTTCCTCGCGGCGGGGGCGAGCTCCGGCCACAAGACATTCTCGTCGTAACAACGGATCTCCGTGAAGGGCGTAGGCGAAAAGCTTTCGTTTTCCATTCGAACTGCGAGAGACGCAGACTGTTACACGGAGCTCTGAGAACAAAGGTGCACGCCCTAGGCTGGCTTGGGCAGAAGAAGCGTTCTCGAGCTCTTGGCTGCCCGCACACTGCTGGGTATGTGGCGCCCCTGCAGCGGCTTCTGGCCGCCGGCAAGTGAAAGCGGAGCAAGGCGTGGGCGAGGGCGAGGGCGGTGAACGAAGCGGCTATGTGCCGTGCTTGTGTGCACCACGTTAGAGGCTACTAGGAGAGGAAGGTGGTTGACTTTCGCTTGCCTTCCCAAGTGCCCTTAGCAGTCGGAAGGAGCAAGCTGAAGCACTGCTGCTTGTGCTGCTCCTTGGTTCCCTTGCAGCCCGCTCTGAAAGCATTGGCGGTCACTTCTAGGCGCCGAGTTGCACACACGCAGCACCACGCTAAGTGCCGCGGAGAAGGGAAATCCAGAGTGCAGCGAAGAGCTGGACGTGGCTTACGTGCAGTAAGGAAAAGGTGAACCTAAGCAGTGCCTCTTCAATCTGGCCGCCTCTGCTCTGGTAGCAACTTTTGCAAGTCGGCAAAGGGAGCCGCGAGTATGTAGAACGGAGGGCAGCGAGACGCCGTGTGTTATGCGCCCTTTCAGGGCTGCTGACAAGGGGCTACTTTAAGAACGCCTTCTTCGTCCTCGCGTCCTTCTCGCTTCGCTCTAGCTGCATGGAGTACAGCACAGCGAAGGAGTGAAGACGGGCACTGCCCCAGCTTTTGCCCTGGCGTGCAACGGCTGTGTGCTGCTTTTCCAAGCAGCAAGAGCACTGAGAAGTGAAAGCGATTGTGAAGGAGCTCTTTGGCTGCTCGTGTGCTCTTCGCTGCACTGCGCCGCTCGCAAGCGGCTGCGTTCTTCGGCGTCTGCCGTCCGGAGAGAGCTGAACTGCAGCGGTCAGTTTCAGCTCTGCCCAACAGCGTGCTCTCAGTTCTGCGGACAAGCACGCCCTGTTGCCTTGGCTCCGAGTGCAAAGTCCCTAGCGAGCACTCACTCAGTGCAATGCACCCAGAAAGACGCTCTCGCTCGTCTTTCAAGCAGCGATTCCTAACAGCAGAAGCAGCAGAGGCACAAACTGGATGACGAGAAGGGACAATGTAGAACACGTCTCTGTCCTGGCACATTGTCGTGTGCGATATGTCCCTCCGGGTCTTCGGTCCTTGCGAAGCTCTATGTACTGCGAGCGCTGCTACTTGCAGCTGAGAAGGACCGCGGAGCTAGCAGCGAATTCGGAGAGCGCTAAGCACGAAGTCAAGAAGCGAGACGTGTCCCTGCAACGCGGTGCTAAGAGCAGCTTCCTCGCGGCGGGGGCGAGCTCCGGCCACAAGACATTCTCGTCGTAACAACGGATCTCCGTGAAGGGCGTAGGCGAAAAGCTTTCGTTTTCCATTCGAACTGCGAGAGACGCAGACTGTTACACGGAGCTCTGAGAACAAAGGTGCACGCCCTAGGCTGGCTTGGGCAGAAGAAGCGTTCTCGAGCTCTTGGCTGCCCGCACACTGCTGGGTATGTGGCGCCCCTGCAGCGGCTTCTGGCCGCCGGCAAGTGAAAGCGGAGCAAGGCGTGGGCGAGGGCGAGGGCGGTGAACGAAGCGGCTATGTGCCGTGCTTGTGTGCACCACGTTAGAGGCTACTAGGAGAGGAAGGTGGTTGACTCTCGCTTGCCTTCCCAAGTGCCCTTAGCAGTCGGATGGAGTAAGCTGAAGCACTGCTGCTTGTGCTGCTCCTTGGTTCCCTTGCAGCCCGCTCTGAAAGCATTGGCGGTCACTTCTAGGCGCCGAGTTGCACACACGCAGCACCACGCTAAGTGCCGCGGAGAAGGGAAATCCAGAGTGCAGCGAGGAGCTGGACGTGGCTTACGTGCAGTAAGGAAAAGGTGAACCTAAGCAGTGCCTCTTCAATCTGGCCGCCTCTGCTCTGGTAGCAACTTTTGCAAGTCGGCAAAGGGAGCCGCGAGTATGTAGAACGGAGGGCAGCGAGACGCCGTGTGTTATGCGCCCTTTCAGGGCTGCTGACAAGGGGCTACTTTAAGAACGCCTTCTTCGTCCTCGCGTCCTTCTCGCTTCGTTCTAGCTGCATGGAGTACAGCACAGCGAAGGAGTGAAGACGGGCACTGCCCCAGCTTTTGCCCTGGCGTGCAACGGCTGTGTGCTGCTTTTCCAAGCAGCAAGAGCACTGAGAAGTGAAAGCGATTGTGAAGGAGCTCTTTGGCTGCTCGTGTGCTCTTCGCTGCACTGCGCCGCTCGCAAGCGGCTGCGTTCTTCGGCGTCTGCCGTCCGGAGAGAGCTGAACTGCAGCGGTCAGTTTCAGCTCTGCCCAACAGCGTGCTCTCAGTTCTGCGGACAAGCACGCCCTGTTGCCTTGGCTCCGAGTGCAAAGTCCCTAGCGAGCACTCACTCAGTGCAATGCACCCAGAAAGACGCTCTCGCTCGTCTTTCAAGCAGCGATTCCTAACAGCAGAAGCAGCAGAGGCACAAACTGGATGACGAGAAGGGACAATGTAGAACACGTCTCTGTCCTGGCACATTGTCGTGTGCGATATGTCCCTCCGGGTCTTCGGTCCTTGCGAAGCTCTATGTACTGCGAGCGCTGCTACTTGCAGCTGAGAAGGACCGCGGAGCTAGCAGCGAATTCGGAGAGCGCTAAGCACGAAGTCAAGAAGCGAGACGTGTCCCTGCAACGCGGTGCTAAGAGCAGCTTCCTCGCGGCGGGGGCGAGCTCCGGCCACAAGACATTCTCGTCGTAACAACGGATCTCCGTGAAGGGCGTAGGCGAAAAGCTTTCGTTTTCCATTCGAACTGCGAGAGACGCAGACTGTTACACGGAGCTCTGAGAACAAAGGTGCACGCCCTAGGCTGGCTTGGGCAGAAGAAGCGTTCTCGAGCTCTTGGCTGCCCGCACACTGCTGGGTATGTGGCGCCCCTGCAGCGGCTTCTGGCCGCCGGCAAGTGAAAGCGGAGCAAGGCGTGGGCGAGGGCGAGGGCGGTGAACGAAGCGGCTATGTGCCGTGCTTGTGTGCACCACGTTAGAGGCTACTAGGAGAGGAAGGTGGTTGACTTTCGCTTGCCTTCCCAAGTGCCCTTAGCAGTCGGAAGGAGCAAGCTGAAGCACTGCTGCTTGTGCTGCTCCTTGGTTCCCTTGCAGCCCGCTCTGAAAGCATTGGCGGTCACTTCTAGGCGCCGAGTTGCACACACGCAGCACCACGCTAAGTGCCGCGGAGAAGGGAAATCCAGAGTGCAGCGAAGAGCTGGACGTGGCTTACGTGCAGTAAGGAAAAGGTGAACCTAAGCAGTGCCTCTTCAATCTGGCCGCCTCTGCTCTGGTAGCAACTTTTGCAAGTCGGCAAAGGGAGCCGCGAGTATGTAGAACGGAGGGCAGCGAGACGCCGTGTGTTATGCGCCCTTTCAGGGCTGCTGACAAGGGGCTACTTTAAGAACGCCTTCTTCGTCCTCGCGTCCTTCTCGCTTCGCTCTAGCTGCATGGAGTACAGCACAGCGAAGGAGTGAAGACGGGCACTGCCCCAGCTTTTGCCCTGGCGTGCAACGGCTGTGTGCTGCTTTTCCAAGCAGCAAGAGCACTGAGAAGTGAAAGCGATTGTGAAGGAGCTCTTTGGCTGCTCGTGTGCTCTTCGCTGCACTGCGCCGCTCGCAAGCGGCTGCGTTCTTCGGCGTCTGCCGTCCGGAGAGAGCTGAACTGCAGCGGTCAGTTTCAGCTCTGCCCAACAGCGTGCTCTCAGTTCTGCGGACAAGCACGCCCTGTTGCCTTGGCTCCGAGTGCAAAGTCCCTAGCGAGCACTCACTCAGTGCAATGCACCCAGAAAGACGCTCTCGCTCGTCTTTCAAGCAGCGATTCCTAACAGCAGAAGCAGCAGAGGCACAAACTGGATGACGAGAAGGGACAATGTAGAACACGTCTCTGTCCTGGCACATTGTCGTGTGCGATATGTCCCTCCGGGTCTTCGGTCCTTGCGAAGCTCTATGTACTGCGAGCGCTGCTACTTGCAGCTGAGAAGGACCGCGGAGCTAGCAGCGAATTCGGAGAGCGCTAAGCACGAAGTCAAGAAGCGAGACGTGTCCCTGCAACGCGGTGCTAAGAGCAGCTTCCTCGCGGCGGGGGCGAGCTCCGGCCACAAGACATTCTCGTCGTAACAACGGATCTCCGTGAAGGGCGTAGGCGAAAAGCTTTCGTTTTCCATTCGAACTGCGAGAGACGCAGACTGTTACACGGAGCTCTGAGAACAAAGGTGCACGCCCTAGGCTGGCTTGGGCAGAAGAAGCGTTCTCGAGCTCTTGGCTGCCCGCACACTGCTGGGTATGTGGCGCCCCTGCAGCGGCTTCTGGCCGCCGGCAAGTGAAAGCGGAGCAAGGCGTGGGCGAGGGCGAGGGCGGTGAACGAAGCGGCTATGTGCCGTGCTTGTGTGCACCACGTTAGAGGCTACTAGGAGAGGAAGGTGGTTGACTTTCGCTTGCCTTCCCAAGTGCCCTTAGCAGTCGGAAGGAGCAAGCTGAAGCACTGCTGCTTGTGCTGCTCCTTGGTTCCCTTGCAGCCCGCTCTGAAAGCATTGGCGGTCACTTCTAGGCGCCGAGTTGCACACACGCAGCACCACGCTAAGTGCCGCGGAGAAGGGAAATCCAGAGTGCAGCGAAGAGCTGGACGTGGCTTACGTGCAGTAAGGAAAAGGTGAACCTAAGCAGTGCCTCTTCAATCTGGCCGCCTCTGCTCTGGTAGCAACTTTTGCAAGTCGGCAAAGGGAGCCGCGAGTATGTAGAACGGAGGGCAGCGAGACGCCGTGTGTTATGCGCCCTTTCAGGGCTGCTGACAAGGGGCTACTTTAAGAACGCCTTCTTCGTCCTCGCGTCCTTCTCGCTTCGCTCTAGCTGCATGGAGTACAGCACAGCGAAGGAGTGAAGACGGGCACTGCCCCAGCTTTTGCCCTGGCGTGCAACGGCTGTGTGCTGCTTTTCCAAGCAGCAAGAGCACTGAGAAGTGAAAGCGATTGTGAAGGAGCTCTTTGGCTGCTCGTGTGCTCTTCGCTGCACTGCGCCGCTCGCAAGCGGCTGCGTTCTTCGGCGTCTGCCGTCCGGAGAGAGCTGAACTGCAGCGGTCAGTTTCAGCTCTGCCCAACAGCGTGCTCTCAGTTCTGCGGACAAGCACGCCCTGTTGCCTTGGCTCCGAGTGCAAAGTCCCTAGCGAGCACTCACTCAGTGCAATGCACCCAGAAAGACGCTCTCGCTCGTCTTTCAAGCAGCGATTCCTAACAGCAGAAGCAGCAGAGGCACAAACTGGATGACGAGAAGGGACAATGTAGAACACGTCTCTGTCCTGGCACATTGTCGTGTGCGATATGTCCCTCCGGGTCTTCGGTCCTTGCGAAGCTCTATGTACTGCGAGCGCTGCTACTTGCAGCTGAGAAGGACCGCGGAGCTAGCAGCGAATTCGGAGAGCGCTAAGCACGAAGTCAAGAAGCGAGACGTGTCCCTGCAACGCGGTGCTAAGAGCAGCTTCCTCGCGGCGGGGGCGAGCTCCGGCCACAAGACATTCTCGTCGTAACAACGGATCTCCGTGAAGGGCGTAGGCGAAAAGCTTTCGTTTTCCATTCGAACTGCGAGAGACGCAGACTGTTACACGGAGCTCTGAGAACAAAGGTGCACGCCCTAGGCTGGCTTGGGCAGAAGAAGCGTTCTCGAGCTCTTGGCTGCCCGCACACTGCTGGGTATGTGGCGCCCCTGCAGCGGCTTCTGGCCGCCGGCAAGTGAAAGCGGAGCAAGGCGTGGGCGAGGGCGAGGGCGGTGAACGAAGCGGCTATGTGCCGTGCTTGTGTGCACCACGTTAGAGGCTACTAGGAGAGGAAGGTGGTTGACTCTCGCTTGCCTTCCCAAGTGCCCTTAGCAGTCGGATGGAGTAAGCTGAAGCACTGCTGCTTGTGCTGCTCCTTGGTTCCCTTGCAGCCCGCTCTGAAAGCATTGGCGGTCACTTCTAGGCGCCGAGTTGCACACACGCAGCACCACGCTAAGTGCCGCGGAGAAGGGAAATCCAGAGTGCAGCGAGGAGCTGGACGTGGCTTACGTGCAGTAAGGAAAAGGTGAACCTAAGCAGTGCCTCTTCAATCTGGCCGCCTCTGCTCTGGTAGCAACTTTTGCAAGTCGGCAAAGGGAGCCGCGAGTATGTAGAACGGAGGGCAGCGAGACGCCGTGTGTTATGCGCCCTTTCAGGGCTGCTGACAAGGGGCTACTTTAAGAACGCCTTCTTCGTCCTCGCGTCCTTCTCGCTTCGTTCTAGCTGCATGGAGTACAGCACAGCGAAGGAGTGAAGACGGGCACTGCCCCAGCTTTTGCCCTGGCGTGCAACGGCTGTGTGCTGCTTTTCCAAGCAGCAAGAGCACTGAGAAGTGAAAGCGATTGTGAAGGAGCTCTTTGGCTGCTCGTGTGCTCTTCGCTGCACTGCGCCGCTCGCAAGCGGCTGCGTTCTTCGGCGTCTGCCGTCCGGAGAGAGCTGAACTGCAGCGGTCAGTTTCAGCTCTGCCCAACAGCGTGCTCTCAGTTCTGCGGACAAGCACGCCCTGTTGCCTTGGCTCCGAGTGCAAAGTCCCTAGCGAGCACTCACTCAGTGCAATGCACCCAGAAAGACGCTCTCGCTCGTCTTTCAAGGAGCGATTCCTAACAGCAGAAGCAGCAGAGGCACAAACTGGATGACGAGAAGGGACAATGTAGAACACGTCTCTGTCCTGGCACATTGTCGTGTGCGATATGTCCCTCCGGGTCTTCGGTCCTTGCGAAGCTCTATGTACTGCGAGCGCTGCTACTTGCAGCTGAGAAGGACCGCGGAGCTAGCAGCGAATTCGGAGAGCGCTAAGCACGAAGTCAAGAAGCGAGACGTGTCCCTGCAACGCGGTGCTAAGAGCAGCTTCCTCGCGGCGGGGGCGAGCTCCGGCCACAAGACATTCTCGTCGTAACAACGGATCTCCGTGAAGGGCGTAGGCGAAAAGCTTTCGTTTTCCATTCGAACTGCGAGAGACGCAGACTGTTACACGGAGCTCTGAGAACAAAGGTGCACGCCCTAGGCTGGCTTGGGCAGAAGAAGCGTTCTCGAGCTCTTGGCTGCCCGCACACTGCTGGGTATGTGGCGCCCCTGCAGCGGCTTCTGGCCGCCGGCAAGTGAAAGCGGAGCAAGGCGTGGGCGAGGGCGAGGGCGGTGAACGAAGCGGCTATGTGCCGTGCTTGTGTGCACCACGTTAGAGGCTACTAGGAGAGGAAGGTGGTTGACTCTCGCTTGCCTTCCCAAGTGCCCTTAGCAGTCGGAAGGAGCAAGCTGAAGCACTGCTGCTTGTGCTGCTCCTTGGTTCCCTTGCAGCCCGCTCTGAAAGCATTGGCGGTCACTTCTAGGCGCCGAGTTGCACACACGCAGCACCACGCTAAGTGCCGCGGAGAAGGGAAATCCAGAGTGCAGCGAAGAGCTGGACGTGGCTTACGTGCAGTAAGGAAAAGGTGAACCTAAGCAGTGCCTCTTCAATCTGGCCGCCTCTGCTCTGGTAGCAACTTTTGCAAGTCGGCAAAGGGAGCCGCGAGTATGTAGAACGGAGGGCAGCGAGACGCCGTGTGTTATGCGCCCTTTCAGGGCTGCTGACAAGGGGCTACTTTAAGAACGCCTTCTTCGTCCTCGCGTCCTTCTCGCTTCGTTCTAGCTGCATGGAGTACAGCACAGCGAAGGAGTGAAGACGGGCACTGCCCCAGCTTTTGCCCTGGCGTGCAACGGCTGTGTGCTGCTTTTCCAAGCAGCAAGAGCACTGAGAAGTGAAAGCGATTGTGAAGGAGCTCTTTGGCTGCTCGTGTGCTCTTCGCTGCACTGCGCCGCTCGCAAGCGGCTGCGTTCTTCGGCGTCTGCCGTCCGGAGAGAGCTGAACTGCAGCGGTCAGTTTCAGCTCTGCCCAACAGCGTGCTCTCAGTTCTGCGGACAAGCACGCCCTGTTGCCTTGGCTCCGAGTGCAAAGTCCCTAGCGAGCACTCACTCAGTGCAATGCACCCAGAAAGACGCTCTCGCTCGTCTTTCAAGCAGCGATTCCTAACAGCAGAAGCAGCAGAGGCACAAACTGGATGACGAGAAGGGACAATGTAGAACACGTCTCTGTCCTGGCACATTGTCGTGTGCGATATGTCCCTCCGGGTCTTCGGTCCTTGCGAAGCTCTATGTACTGCGAGCGCTGCTACTTGCAGCTGAGAAGGACCGCGGAGCTAGCAGCGAATTCGGAGAGCGCTAAGCACGAAGTCAAGAAGCGAGACGTGTCCCTGCAACGCGGTGCTAAGAGCAGCTTCCTCGCGGCGGGGGCGAGCTCCGGCCACAAGATATTCTCGTCGTAGCAACGGATCTCCGTGAAGGGCGTAGGCGAAAAGCTTTCGTTTTCCATTCGAACTGCGAGAGAGGCAGACTGTTACACGGAGCTCTGAGAACAAAGGTGCACGCCCTAGGCGGGCTTGGGCAGAAGAAGCGTTCTCGAGCTCTTGGCTGCCCGCACACTGCTGGGTATGTGGCGCCCCTGCAGCGGCTTCTGGCCGCCGGCAAGTGAAAGCGGAGCAAGGCGTGGGCGAGGGCGGTGAACGAAGCGGCAAGAGCGCCGTGCTTGTGTGCACCACGTTAGAGGCTACTAGGAGAGGAAGGTGGTTGACTCTCGCTTGCCTTCCCAAGTGCCCTTAGCAGTCGGAAGGAGCAAGCTGAAGCACTGCTGCTTGTGCTGCTCCTTGGTTCCCTTGCAGCCCGCTCTGAAAGCATTGGCGGTCACTTCTAGGCGCCGAGTTGCACACACGCAGCACCACGCTAAGTGCCGCGGAGAAGGGAAATCCAGAGTGCAGCGAGGAGCTGGACGTGGCTTACGTGCAGTAAGGAAAAGGTGAACCTAAGCAGTGCCTCTTCAATCTGGCCGCCTCTGCTCTGGTAGCAACTTTTGCAAGTCGGCAAAGGGAGCCGCGAGTATGTAGAACGGAGGGCAGCGAGACGCCGTGTGTTATGCGCCCTTTCAGGGCTGCTGACAAGGGGCTACTTTAAGAACGCCTTCTTCGTCCTCGCGTCCTTCTCGCTTCGTTCTAGCTGCATGGAGTACAGCACAGCGAAGGAGTGAAGACGGGCACTGCCCCAGCTTTTGCCCTGGCGTGCAACGGCTGTGTGCTGCTTTTCCAAGCAGCAAGAGCACTGAGAAGTGAAAGCGATTGTGAAGGAGCTCTTTGGCTGCTCGTGTGCTCTTCGCTGCACTGCGCCGCTCGCAAGCGGCTGCGTTCTTCGGCGTCTGCCGTCCGGAGAGAGCTGAACTGCAGCGGTCAGTTTCAGCTCTGCCCAACAGCGTGCTCTCAGTTCTGCGGACAAGCACGCCCTGTTGCCTTGGCTCCGAGTGCAAAGTCCCGAGCGAGCACTCACTCAGTGCAATGCACCCAGAAAGACGCTCTCGCTCGTCTTTCAAGGAGCGATTCCTAACAGCAGAAGCAGCAGAGGCACAAACTGGATGACGAGAAGGGACAATGTAGAACACGTCTCTGTCCTGGCACATTGTCGTGTGCGATATGTCCCTCCGGGTCTTCGGTCCTTGCGAAGCTCTATGTACTGCGAGCGCTGCTACTTGCAGCTGAGAAGGACCGCGGAGCTAGCAGCGAATTCGGAGAGCGCTAAGCACGAAGTCAAGAAGCGAGACGTGTCCCTGCAACGCGGTGCTAAGAGCAGCTTCCTCGCGGCGGGGGCGAGCTCCGGCCACAAGACATTCTCGTCGTAACAACGGATCTCCGTGAAGGGCGTAGGCGAAAAGCTTTCGTTTTCCATTCGAACTGCGAGAGACGCAGACTGTTACACGGAGCTCTGAGAACAAAGGTGCACGCCCTAGGCTGGCTTGGGCAGAAGAAGCGTTCTCGAGCTCTTGGCTGCCCGCACACTGCTGGGTATGTGGCGCCCCTGCAGCGGCTTCTGGCCGCCGGCAAGTGAAAGCGGAGCAAGGCGTGGGCGAGGGCGAGGGCGGTGAACGAAGCGGCTATGTGCCGTGCTTGTGTGCACCACGTTAGAGGCTACTAGGAGAGGAAGGTGGTTGACTCTCGCTTGCCTTCCCAAGTGCCCTTAGCAGTCGGAAGGAGCAAGCTGAAGCACTGCTGCTTGTGCTGCTCCTTGGTTCCCTTGCAGCCCGCTCTGAAAGCATTGGCGGTCACTTCTAGGCGCCGAGTTGCACACACGCAGCACCACGCTAAGTGCCGCGGAGAAGGGAAATCCAGAGTGCAGCGAAGAGCTGGACGTGGCTTACGTGCAGTAAGGAAAAGGTGAACCTAAGCAGTGCCTCTTCAATCTGGCCGCCTCTGCTCTGGTAGCAACTTTTGCAAGTCGGCAAAGGGAGCCGCGAGTATGTAGAACGGAGGGCAGCGAGACGCCGTGTGTTATGCGCCCTTTCAGGGCTGCTGACAAGGGGCTACTTTAAGAACGCCTTCTTCGTCCTCGCGTCCTTCTCGCTTCGCTCTAGCTGCATGGAGTACAGCACAGCGAAGGAGTGAAGACGGGCACTGCCCCAGCTTTTGCCCTGGCGTGCAACGGCTGTGTGCTGCTTTTCCAAGCAGCAAGAGCACTGAGAAGTGAAAGCGATTGTGAAGGAGCTCTTTGGCTGCTCGTGTGCTCTTCGCTGCACTGCGCCGCTCGCAAGCGGCTGCGTTCTTCGGCGTCTGCCGTCCGGAGAGAGCTGAACTGCAGCGGTCAGTTTCAGCTCTGCCCAACAGCGTGCTCTCAGTTCTGCGGACAAGCACGCCCTGTTGCCTTGGCTCCGAGTGCAAAGTCCCTAGCGAGCACTCACTCAGTGCAATGCACCCAGAAAGACGCTCTCGCTCGTCTTTCAAGCAGCGATTCCTAACAGCAGAAGCAGCAGAGGCACAAACTGGATGACGAGAAGGGACAATGTAGAACACGTCTCTGTCCTGGCACATTGTCGTGTGCGATATGTCCCTCCGGGTCTTCGGTCCTTGCGAAGCTCTATGTACTGCGAGCGCTGCTACTTGCAGCTGAGAAGGACCGCGGAGCTAGCAGCGAATTCGGAGAGCGCTAAGCACGAAGTCAAGAAGCGAGACGTGTCCCTGCAACGCGGTGCTAAGAGCAGCTTCCTCGCGGCGGGGGCGAGCTCCGGCCACAAGACATTCTCGTCGTAGCAACGGATCTCCGTGAAGGGCGTAGGCGAAAAGCTTTCGTTTTCCATTCGAACTGCGAGAGACGCAGACTGTTACACGGAGCTCTGAGAACAAAGGTGCACGCCCTAGGCTGGCTTGGGCAGAAGAAGCGTTCTCGAGCTCTTGGCTGCCCGCACACTGCTGGGTATGTGGCGCCCCTGCAGCGGCTTCTGGCCGCCGGCAAGTGAAAGCGGAGCAAGGCGTGGGCGAGGGCGAGGGCGGTGAACGAAGCGGCTATGTGCCGTGCTTGTGTGCACCACGTTAGAGGCTACTAGGAGAGGAAGGTGGTTGACTCTCGCTTGCCTTCCCAAGTGCCCTTAGCAGTCGGAAGGAGCAAGCTGAAGCACTGCTGCTTGTGCTGCTCCTTGGTTCCCTTGCAGCCCGCTCTGAAAGCATTGGCGGTCACTTCTAGGCGCCGAGTTGCACACACGCAGCACCACGCTAAGTGCCGCGGAGAAGGGAAATCCAGAGTGCAGCGAGGAGCTGGACGTGGCTTACGTGCAGTAAGGAAAAGGTGAACCTAAGCAGTGCCTCTTCAATCTGGCCGCCTCTGCTCTGGTAGCAACTTTTGCAAGTCGGCAAAGGGAGCCGCGAGTATGTAGAACGGAGGGCAGCGAGACGCCGTGTGTTATGCGCCCTTTCAGGGCTGCTGACAAGGGGCTACTTTAAGAACGCCTTCTTCGTCCTCGCGTCCTTCTCGCTTCGTTCTAGCTGCATGGAGTACAGCACAGCGAAGGAGTGAAGACGGGCACTGCCCCAGCTTTTGCCCTGGCGTGCAACGGCTGTGTGCTGCTTTTCCAAGCAGCAAGAGCACTGAGAAGTGAAAGCGATTGTGAAGGAGCTCTTTGGCTGCTCGTGTGCTCTTCGCTGCACTGCGCCGCTCGCAAGCGGCTGCGTTCTTCGGCGTCTGCCGTCCGGAGAGAGCTGAACTGCAGCGGTCAGTTTCAGCTCTGCCCAACAGCGTGCTCTCAGTTCTGCGGACAAGCACGCCCTGTTGCCTTGGCTCCGAGTGCAAAGTCCCTAGCGAGCACTCACTCAGTGCAATGCACCCAGAAAGACGCTCTCGCTCGTCTTTCAAGGAGCGATTCCTAACAGCAGAAGCAGCAGAGGCACAAACTGGATGACGAGAAGGGACAATGTAGAACACGTCTCTGTCCTGGCACATTGTCGTGTGCGATATGTCCCTCCGGGTCTTCGGTCCTTGCGAAGCTCTATGTACTGCGAGCGCTGCTACTTGCAGCTGAGAAGGACCGCGGAGCTAGCAGCGAATTCGGAGAGCGCTAAGCACGAAGTCAAGAAGCGAGACGTGTCCCTGCAACGCGGTGCTAAGAGCAGCTTCCTCGCGGCGGGGGCGAGCTCCGGCCACAAGACATTCTCGTCGTAACAACGGATCTCCGTGAAGGGCGTAGGCGAAAAGCTTTCGTTTTCCATTCGAACTGCGAGAGACGCAGACTGTTACACGGAGCTCTGAGAACAAAGGTGCACGCCCTAGGCTGGCTTGGGCAGAAGAAGCGTTCTCGAGCTCTTGGCTGCCCGCACACTGCTGGGTATGTGGCGCCCCTGCAGCGGCTTCTGGCCGCCGGCAAGTGAAAGCGGAGCAAGGCGTGGGCGAGGGCGAGGGCGGTGAACGAAGCGGCTATGTGCCGTGCTTGTGTGCACCACGTTAGAGGCTACTAGGAGAGGAAGGTGGTTGACTTTCGCTTGCCTTCCCAAGTGCCCTTAGCAGTCGGAAGGAGCAAGCTGAAGCACTGCTGCTTGTGCTGCTCCTTGGTTCCCTTGCAGCCCGCTCTGAAAGCATTGGCGGTCACTTCTAGGCGCCGAGTTGCACACACGCAGCACCACGCTAAGTGCCGCGGAGAAGGGAAATCCAGAGTGCAGCGAAGAGCTGGACGTGGCTTACGTGCAGTAAGGAAAAGGTGAACCTAAGCAGTGCCTCTTCAATCTGGCCGCCTCTGCTCTGGTAGCAACTTTTGCAAGTCGGCAAAGGGAGCCGCGAGTATGTAGAACGGAGGGCAGCGAGACGCCGTGTGTTATGCGCCCTTTCAGGGCTGCTGACAAGGGGCTACTTTAAGAACGCCTTCTTCGTCCTCGCGTCCTTCTCGCTTCGCTCTAGCTGCATGGAGTACAGCACAGCGAAGGAGTGAAGACGGGCACTGCCCCAGCTTTTGCCCTGGCGTGCAACGGCTGTGTGCTGCTTTTCCAAGCAGCAAGAGCACTGAGAAGTGAAAGCGATTGTGAAGGAGCTCTTTGGCTGCTCGTGTGCTCTTCGCTGCACTGCGCCGCTCGCAAGCGGCTGCGTTCTTCGGCGTCTGCCGTCCGGAGAGAGCTGAACTGCAGCGGTCAGTTTCAGCTCTGCCCAACAGCGTGCTCTCAGTTCTGCGGACAAGCACGCCCTGTTGCCTTGGCTCCGAGTGCAAAGTCCCTAGCGAGCACTCACTCAGTGCAATGCACCCAGAAAGACGCTCTCGCTCGTCTTTCAAGCAGCGATTCCTAACAGCAGAAGCAGCAGAGGCACAAACTGGATGACGAGAAGGGACAATGTAGAACACGTCTCTGTCCTGGCACATTGTCGTGTGCGATATGTCCCTCCGGGTCTTCGGTCCTTGCGAAGCTCTATGTACTGCGAGCGCTGCTACTTGCAGCTGAGAAGGACCGCGGAGCTAGCAGCGAATTCGGAGAGCGCTAAGCACGAAGTCAAGAAGCGAGACGTGTCCCTGCAACGCGGTGCTAAGAGCAGCTTCCTCGCGGCGGGGGCGAGCTCCGGCCACAAGACATTCTCGTCGTAACAACGGATATCCGTGAAGGGCGTAGGCGAAAAGCTTTCGTTTTCCATTCGAACTGCGAGAGACGCAGACTGTTACACGGAGCTCTGAGAACAAAGGTGCACGCCCTAGGCTGGCTTGGGCAGAAGAAGCGTTCTCGAGCTCTTGGCTGCCCGCACACTGCTGGGTATGTGGCGCCCCTGCAGCGGCTTCTGGCCGCCGGCAAGTGAAAGCGGAGCAAGGCGTGGGCGAGGGCGAGGGCGGTGAACGAAGCGGCTATGTGCCGTGCTTGTGTGCACCACGTTAGAGGCTACTAGGAGAGGAAGGTGGTTGACTCTCGCTTGCCTTCCCAAGTGCCCTTAGCAGTCGGAAGGAGCAAGCTGAAGCACTGCTGCTTGTGCTGCTCCTTGGTTCCCTTGCAGCCCGCTCTGAAAGCATTGGCGGTCACTTCTAGGCGCCGAGTTGCACACACGCAGCACCACGCTAAGTGCCGCGGAGAAGGGAAATCCAGAGTGCAGCGAGGAGCTGGACGTGGCTTACGTGCAGTAAGGAAAAGGTGAACCTAAGCAGTGCCTCTTCAATCTGGCCGCCTCTGCTCTGGTAGCAACTTTTGCAAGTCGGCAAAGGGAGCCGCGAGTATGTAGAACGGAGGGCAGCGAGACGCCGTGTGTTATGCGCCCTTTCAGGGCTGCTGACAAGGGGCTACTTTAAGAACGCCTTCTTCGTCCTCGCGTCCTTCTCGCTTCGTTCTAGCTGCATGGAGTACAGCACAGCGAAGGAGTGAAGACGGGCACTGCCCCAGCTTTTGCCCTGGCGTGCAACGGCTGTGTGCTGCTTTTCCAAGCAGCAAGAGCACTGAGAAGTGAAAGCGATTGTGAAGGAGCTCTTTGGCTGCTCGTGTGCTCTTCGCTGCACTGCGCCGCTCGCAAGCGGCTGCGTTCTTCGGCGTCTGCCGTCCGGAGAGAGCTGAACTGCAGCGGTCAGTTTCAGCTCTGCCCAACAGCGTGCTCTCAGTTCTGCGGACAAGCACGCCCTGTTGCCTTGGCTCCGAGTGCAAAGTCCCTAGCGAGCACTCACTCAGTGCAATGCACCCAGAAAGACGCTCTCGCTCGTCTTTCAAGCAGCGATTCCTAACAGCAGAAGCAGCAGAGGCACAAACTGGATGACGAGAAGGGACAATGTAGAACACGTCTCTGTCCTGGCACATTGTCGTGTGCGATATGTCCCTCCGGGTCTTCGGTCCTTGCGAAGCTCTATGTACTGCGAGCGCTGCTACTTGCAGCTGAGAAGGACCGCGGAGCTAGCAGCGAATTCGGAGAGCGCTAAGCACGAAGTCAAGAAGCGAGACGTGTCCCTGCAACGCGGTGCTAAGAGCAGCTTCCTCGCGGCGGGGGCGAGCTCCGGCCACAAGACATTCTCGTCGCAGCAACGGATCTCCGTGAAGGGCGTAGGCGAAAAGCTTTCGTTTTCCATTCGAACTGCGAGAGACGCAGACTGTTACACGGAGCTCTGAGAACAAAGGTGCACGCCCTAGGCGGGCTTGGGCAGAAGAAGCGTTCTCGAGCTCTTGGCTGCCCGCACACTGCTGGGTATGTGGCGCCCCTGCAGCGGCTTCTGGCCGCCGGCAAGTGAAAGCGGAGCAAGGCGTGGGCGAGGGCGGTGAACGAAGCGGCTATGTGCCGTGCTTGTGTGCACCACGTTAGAGGCTACTAGGAGAGGAAGGTGGTTGACTCTCGCTTGCCTTCCCAAGTGCCCTTAGCAGTCGGAAGGAGCAAGCTGAAGCACTGCTGCTTGTGCTGCTCCTTGGTTCCCTTGCAGCCCGCTCTGAAAGCATTGGCGGTCACTTCTAGGCGCCGAGTTGCACACACACAGCACCGCGTTAAGTGTCGCGGAGAAGGGAAATCCAGAGTGCAGCGAGGAGCTGGACGTGGCTTACGTGCAGTAAGGAAAAGGTGAACCTAAGCAGTGCCTCTTCAATCTGGCCGCCTCTGCTCTGGTAGCAACTTTTGCAAGTCGGCAAAGGGAGCCGCGAGTATGTAGAACGGAGGGCGGCGAGACGCCGTGTGTTATGCGCCCTTTCAGGGCTGCTGACAAGGGGCTACTTTAAGAACGCCTTCTTCGTCCTCGCGTCCTTCTCGCTTCGCTCTAGCTGCATGGAGTACAGCACAGCGAAGGAGTGAAGACGGGCACTGCCCCAGCTTTTGCCCTGGCGTGCAACGGCTGTGTGCTGCTTTTCCAAGCAGCAAGAGCACTGAGAAGTGAAAGCGATTGTGAAGGAGCTCTTTGGCTGCTCGTGTGCTCTTCGCTGCACTGCGCCGCTCGCAAGCGGCTGCGTTCTTCGGCGTCTGCCGTCCGGAGAGAGCTGAACTGCAGCGGTCAGTTTCAGCTCTGCCCAACAGCGTGCTCTCAGTTCTGCGGACAAGCACGCCCTGTTGCCTTGGCTCCGAGTGCAAAGTCCCTAGCGAGCACTCACTCAGTGCAATGCACCCAGAAAGACGCTCTCGCTCGTCTTTCAAGCAGCGATTCCTAACAGCAGAAGCAGCAGAGGCACAAACTGGATGACGAGAAGGGACAATGTAGAACACGTCTCTGTCCTGGCACATTGTCGTGTGCGATATGTCCCTCCGGGTCTTCGGTCCTTGCGAAGCTCTATGTACTGCGAGCGCTGCTACTTGCAGCTGAGAAGGACCGCGGAGCTAGCAGCGAATTCGGAGAGCGCTAAGCACGAAGTCAAGAAGCGAGACGTGTCCCTGCAACGCGGTGCTAAGAGCAGCTTCCTCGCGGCGGGGGGCGAGCTCCGGCCACAAGATATTCTCGTCGTAGCAACGGATCTCCGTGAAGGGCGTAGGCGAAAAGCTTTCGTTTTCCATTCGAACTGCGAGAGAGGCAGACTGTTACACGGAGCTCTGAGAACAAAGGTGCACGCCCTAGGCGGGCTTGGGCAGAAGAAGCGTTCTCGAGCTCTTGGCTGCCCGCACACTGCTGGGTATGTGGCGCCCCTGCAGCGGCTTCTGGCCGCCGGCAAGTGAAAGCGGAGCAAGGCGTGGGCGAGGGCGGTGAACGAAGCGGCAAGAGCGCCGTGCTTGTGTGCACCACGTTAGAGGCTACTAGGAGAGGAAGGTGGTTGACTCTCGCTTGCCTTCCCAAGTGCCCTTAGCAGTCGGAAGGAGCAAGCTGAAGCACTGCTGCTTGTGCTGCTCCTTGGTTCCCTTGCAGCCCGCTCTGAAAGCATTGGCGGTCACTTCTAGGCGCCGAGTTGCACACACACAGCACCACGTTAAGTGTCGCGGAGAAGGGAAATCCAGAGTGCAGCGAGGAGCTGGACGTGGCTTACGTGCAGTAAGGAAAAGGTGAACCTAAGCAGTGCCTCTTCAATCTGGCCGCCTCTGCTCTGGTAGCAACTTTTGCAAGTCGGCAAAGGGAGCCGCGAGTATGTAGAACGGAGGGCGGCGAGACGCCGTGTGTTATGCGCCCTTTCAGGGCTGCTGACAAGGGGCTACTTTAAGAACGCCTTCTTCGTCCTCGCGTCCTTCTCGCTTCGCTCTAGCTGCATGGAGTACAGCACAGCGAAGGAGTGAAGACGGGCACTGCCCCAGCTTTTGCCCTGGCGTGCAACGGCTGTGTGCTGCTTTTCCAAGCAGCAAGAGCACTGAGAAGTGAAAGCGATTGTGAAGGAGCTCTTTGGCTGCTCGTGTGCTCTTCGCTGCACTGCGCCGCTCGCAAGCGGCTGCGTTCTTCGGCGTCTGCCGTCCGGAGAGAGCTGAACTGCAGCGGTCAGTTTCAGCTCTGCCCAACAGCGTGCTCTCAGTTCTGCGGACAAGCACGCCCTGTTGCCTTGGCTCCGAGTGCAAAGTCCCTAGCGAGCACTCACTCAGTGCAATGCACCCAGAAAGACGCTCTCGCTCGTCTTTCAAGCAGCGATTCCTAACAGCAGAAGCAGCAGAGGCACAAACTGGATGACGAGAAGGGACAATGTAGAACACGTCTCTGTCCTGGCACATTGTCGTGTGCGATATGTCCCTCCGGGTCTTCGGTCCTTGCGAAGCTCTATGTACTGCGAGCGCTGCTACTTGCAGCTGAGAAGGACCGCGGAGCTAGCAGCGAATTCGGAGAGCGCTAAGCACGAAGTCAAGAAGCGAGACGTGTCCCTGCAACGCGGTGCTAAGAGCAGCTTCCTCGCGGCGGGGGCGAGCTCCGGCCACAAGACATTCTCGTCGCAGCAACGGATCTCCGTGAAGGGCGTAGGCGAAAAGCTTTCGTTTTCCATTCGAACTGCGAGAGAGGCAGACTGTTACACGGAGCTCTGAGAACAAAGGTGCACGCCCTAGGCGGGCTTGGGCAGAAGAAGCGTTCTCGAGCTCTTGGCTGCCCGCACACTGCTGGGTATGTGGCGCCCCTGCAGCGGCTCCTGGCCGCCGGCAAGTGAAAGCGGAGCAAGGCGTGTGCGAGGGCGAGGGCGGTGAACGAAGCGGCAAGAGCGCCGTGCTTGTGTGCACCACGTTAGAGGCTACTAGGAGAGGAAGGTGGTTGACTCTCGCTTGCCTTCCCAAGTGCCCTTAGCAGTCGGAAGGAGCAAGCTGAAGCACTGCTGCTTGTGCTGCTCCTTGGTTCCCTTGCAGCCCGCTCTGAAAGCATTGGCGGTCACTTCTAGGCGCCGAGTTGCACACACACAGCACCACGTTAAGTGTCGCGGAGAAGGGAAATCCAGAGTGCAGCGAGGAGCTGGACGTGGCTTACGTGCAGTAAGGAAAAGGTGAACCTAAGCAGTGCCTCTTCAATCTGGCCGCCTCTGCTCTGGTAGCAACTTTTGCAAGTCGGCAAAGGGAGCCGCGAGTATGTAGAACGGAGGGCGGCGAGACGCCGTGTGTTATGCGCCCTTTCAGGGCTGCTGACAAGGGGCTACTTTAAGAAGGCCTTCTTCGTCCTCGCGTCCTTCTCGCTTCGCTCTAGCTGCATGGAGTACAGCACAGCGAAGGAGTGAAGACGGGCACTGCCCCAGCTTTTGCCCTGGCGTGCAACGGCTGTGTGCTGCTTTTCCAAGCAGCAAGAGCACTGAGAAGTGAAAGCGATTGTGAAGGAGCTCTTTGGCTGCTCGAGTGCTCTTCGCTGCACTGCGCCGCTCGCAAGCGGCTGCGTTCTTCGGCGTCTGCCGTCCGGAGAGAGCTGAACTGCAGCGGTCAGTTTCAGCTCTGCCCAACAGCGTGCTCTCAGTTCTGCGGACAAGCACGCCCTGTTGCCTTGGCTCCGAGTGCAAAGTCCCTAGCGAGCACTCACTCAGTGCAATGCACCCAGAAAGACGCTCTCGCTCGTCTTTCAAGGAGCGATTCCTAACAGCAGAAGCAGCAGAGGCACAAACTGAATGACGAGAAGGGACAATGTAGAACACGTCTCTGTCCTGGCACATTGTCGTGTGCGATATGTCCCTCCGGGTCTTCGGTCCTTGCGAAGCTCTATGTACTGCGAGCGCTGCTACTTGCAGCTGAGAAGGACCGCGGAGCTAGCAGCGAATTCGGAGAGCGCTAAGCACGAAGTCAAGAAGCGAGACGTGTCCCTGCAACGCGGTGCTAAGAGCAGCTTCCTCGCGGCGGGGGCGAGCTCCGGCCACAAGACATTCTCGTCCTGGCAACGGATCTCTGTGAAGGGCGTAGGCGAAAAGCTTTCGTTTTCCATTCGAACTGCGAGAGAGGCAGACTGTTGAACGGGGCTCTGAGAACAAAGGTGCACGCCCTAGGCGGGCTTGGGTTGAAGCAGCGTTCTCGAGCTCTTGGCTGCCCGCACACTGCTGGGTATGTGGCGCCTCTGCAGCGGCTTCTGGCCGCCGGCAAGTGAAAGCGGCGCCAGGCGTGGGCGAGGGCGGTGAACGAAGCGGCAAAAGCGCCGTGCTTGTGTGCACCACGTTAGAGGCTACTAGGAGAGGAAGGTGGTTGACTCTCGCTTGCCTTCCCAAGTGCCCTTAGCAGTCGGAAGGAGCAAGCTGAAGCACTGCTGCTTGTGCTGCTCCTTGGTTCCCTTGCAGCCCGCTCTGAAAGCATTGGCGGTCACTTCTAGGCGCCGAGTTGCACACACACAGCACCACGTTAAGTGCCGCGGAGAAGGGAAATCCAGAGTGCAGCGAGGAGCTGGACGTGGCTTACGTGCAGTAAGGAAAAGGTGAACCTAAGCAGTGCCTCTTCAATCTGGCCGCCTCTGCTCTGGTAGCAACTTTTGCAAGTCGGCAAAGGGAGCCGCGAGTATGTAGAACGGAGGGCGGCGAGACGCCGTGTGTTATGCGCCCTTTCAGGGCTGCTGACAAGGGGCTACTTTAAGAACGCCTTCTTCGTCCTCGCGTCCTTCTCGCTTCGCTCTAGCTGCATGGAGTACAGCACAGCGAAGGAGTGAAGACGGGCACTGCCCCAGCTTTTGCCCTGGCGTGCAACGGCTGTGTGCTGCTTTTCCAAGCAGCAAGAGCACTGAGAAGTGAAAGCGATTGTGAAGGAGCTCTTTGGCTGCTCGTGTGCTCTTCGCTGCACTGCGCCGCTCGCAAGCGGCTGCGTTCTTCGGCGTCTGCCGTCCGGAGAGAGCTGAACTGCAGCGGTCAGTTTCAGCTCTGCCCAACAGCGTGCTCTCAGTTCTGCGGACAAGCACGCCCTGTTGCCTTGGCTCCGAGTGCAAAGTCCCTAGCGAGCACTCACTCAGTGCAATGCACCCAGAAAGACGCTCTCGCTCGTCTTTCAAGCAGCGATTCCTAACAGCAGAAGCAGCAGAGGCACAAACTGGATGACGAGAAGGGACAATGTAGAACACGTCTCTGTCCTGGCACATTGTCGTGTGCGATATGTCCCTCCGGGTCTTCGGTCCTTGCGAAGCTCTATGTACTGCGAGCGCTGCTACTTGCAGCTGAGAAGGACCGCGGAGCTAGCAGCGAATTCGGAGAGCGCTAAGCACGAAGTCAAGAAGCGAGACGTGTCCCTGCAACGCGGTGCTAAGAGCAGCTTCCTCGCGGCGGGGGCGAGCTCCGGCCACAAGACATTCTCGTCCTGGCAACGGATCTCCGTGAAGGGCGTAGGCGAAAAGCTTTCGTTTTCCATTCGAACTGCGAGAGAGGCAGACTGTTACACGGAGCTCTGAGAACAAAGGTGCACGCCCTAGGCGGGCTTGGGCAGAAGAAGCGTTCTCGAGCTCTTGGCTGCCCGCACACTGCTGGGTATGTGGCGCCCCTGCAGCGGCTTCTGGCCGCCGGCAAGTGAAAGCGGAGCAAGGCGTGGGCGAGGGCGGTGAACGAAGCGGCTATGTGCCGTGCTTGTGTGCACCACGTTAGAGGCTACTAGGAGAGGAAGGTGGTTGACTCTCGCTTGCCTTCCCAAGTGCCCTTAGCAGTCGGAAGGAGCAAGCTGAAGCACTGCTGCTTGTGCTGCTCCTTGGTTCCCTTGCAGCCCGCTCTGAAAGCATTGGCGGTCACTTCTAGGCGCCGAGTTGCACACACACAGCACCACGTTAAGTGTCGCGGAGAAGGGAAATCCAGAGTGCAGCGAGGAGCTGGACGTGGCTTACGTGCAGTAAGGAAAAGGTGAACCTAAGCAGTGCCTCTTCAATCTGGCCGCCTCTGCTCTGGTAGCAACTTTTGCAAGTCGGCAAAGGGAGCCGCGAGTATGTAGAACGGAGGGCGGCGAGACGCCGTGTGTTATGCGCCCTTTCAGGGCTGCTGACAAGGGGCTACTTTAAGAACGCCTTCTTCGTCCTCGCGTCCTTCTCGCTTCGCTCTAGCTGCATGGAGTACAGCACAGCGAAGGAGTGAAGACGGGCACTGCCCCAGCTTTTGCCCTGGCGTGCAACGGCTGTGTGCTGCTTTTCCAAGCAGCAAGAGCACTGAGAAGTGAAAGCGATTGTGAAGGAGCTCTTTGGCTGCTCGTGTGCTCTTCGCTGCACTGCGCCGCTCGCAAGCGGCTGCGTTCTTCGGCGTCTGCCGTCCGGAGAGAGCTGAACTGCAGCGGTCAGTTTCAGCTCTGCCCAACAGCGTGCTCTCAGTTCTGCGGACAAGCACGCCCTGTTGCCTTGGCTCCGAGTGCAAAGTCCCTAGCGAGCACTCACTCAGTGCAATGCACCCAGAAAGACGCTCTCGCTCGTCTTTCAAGCAGCGATTCCTAACAGCAGAAGCAGCAGAGGCACAAACTGGATGACGAGAAGGGACAATGTAGAACACGTCTCTGTCCTGGCACATTGTCGTGTGCGATATGTCCCTCCGGGTCTTCGGTCCTTGCGAAGCTCTATGTACTGCGAGCGCTGCTACTTGCAGCTGAGAAGGACCGCGGAGCTAGCAGCGAATTCGGAGAGCGCTAAGCACGAAGTCAAGAAGCGAGACGTGTCCCTGCAACGCGGTGCTAAGAGCAGCTTCCTCGCGGCGGGGGCGAGCTCCGGCCACAAGACATTCTCGTCGCAGCAACGGATCTCCGTGAAGGGCGTAGGCGAAAAGCTTTCGTTTTCCATTCGAACTGCGAGAGAGGCAGACTGTTACACGGAGCTCTGAGAACAAAGGTGCACGCCCTAGGCGGGCTTGGGCAGAAGAAGCGTTCTCGAGCTCTTGGCTGCCCGCACACTGCTGGGTATGTGGCGCCCCTGCAGCGGCTTCTGGCCGCCGGCAAGTGAAAGCGGAGCAAGGCGTGTGCGAGGGCGAGGGCGGTGAACGAAGCGGCAAGAGCGCCGTGCTTGTGTGCACCACGTTAGAGGCTACTAGGAGAGGAAGGTGGTTGACTCTCGCTTGCCTTCCCAAGTGCCCTTAGCAGTCGGATGGAGTAAGCTGAAGCACTGCTGCTTGTGCTGCTCCTTGGTTCCCTTGCAGCCCGCTCTGAAAGCATTGGCGGTCACTTCTAGGCGCCGAGTTGCACACACGCAGCACCACGCTAAGTGCCGCGGAGAAGGGAAATCCAGAGTGCAGCGAGGAGCTGGACGTGGCTTACGTGCAGTAAGGAAAAGGTGAACCTAAGCAGTGCCTCTTCAATCTGGCCGCCTCTGCTCTGGTAGCAACTTTTGCAAGTCGGCAAAGGGAGCCGCGAGTATGTAGAACGGAGGGCAGCGAGACGCCGTGTGTTATGCGCCCTTTCAGGGCTTCTGACAAGGGGCTACTTTAAGAACGCCTTCTTCGTCCTCGCGTCCTTCTCGCTTCGCTCTAGCTGCATGGAGTACAGCACAGCGAAGGAGTGAAGACGGGCACTGCCCCAGCTTTTGCCCTGGCGTGCAACGGCTGTGTGCTGCTTTTCCAAGCAGCAAGAGCACTGAGAAGTGAAAGCGATTGTGAAGGAGCTCTTTGGCTGCTCGTGTGCTCTTCGCTGCACTGCGCCGCTCGCAAGCGGCTGCGTTCTTCGGCGTCTGCCGTCCGGAGAGAGCTGAACTGCAGCGGTCAGTTTCAGCTCTGCCCAACAGCGCGCTCTCAGTTCTGCGGACAAGCACGCCCTGTTGCCTTGGCTCCGAGTGCAAAGTCCCTAGCGAGCACTCACTCAGTGCAATGCACCCAGAAAGACGCTCTCGCTCGTCTTTCAAGCAGCGATTCCTAACAGCAGAAGCAGCAGAGGCACAAACTGGATGACGAGAAGGGACAATGTAGAACACGTCTCTGTCCTGGCACATTGTCGTGTGCGATATGTCCCTCCGGGTCTTCGGTCCTTGCGAAGCTCTATGTACTGCGAGCGCTGCTACTTGCAGCTGAGAAGGACCGCGGAGCTATCAGCGATTTCGGAGAGCGCTAAGCACGAAGTCAAGAAGCGAGACGTGTCCCTGCAATGCGCTGCTAATAGCAGCTTCCTCCCGGCGGGGGCGAGCTCCGGCCACAAGACGTTCTCGTCCTGGCAACGGATCTCTGTGAAGGGCGTAGGCGAAAAGCTTTCGTTTTCCATTCGAACTGCGAGAGAGGCAGACTGTTGAACGGGGCTCTGAGAACAAAGGTGCACGCCCTAGGCGGGCTTGGGTTGAAGCAGCGTTCTCGAGCTCTTGGCTGCCGGCCCACTGCTGGCTATGTGGCGCCTCTGCAGCGGCTTCTGGCCGCCGGCAAGTGAAAGCGGCGCCAGGCGTGGGCGAGGGCGGTGAACGAAGCGGCAAAAGCGCCGTGCTTGTGTGCACCACGTTAGAGGCTACTAGGAGAGGAAGGTGGTTGACTCTCGCTTGCCTTCCCAAGTGCCCTTAGCAGTCGGAAGGAGCAAGCTGAAGCACTGCTGCTTGTGCTGCTCCTTGGTTCCCTTGCAGCCCGCTCTGAAAGCATTGGCGGTCACTTCTAGGCGCCGAGTTGCACACACACAGCACCACGCTAAGTGCCGCGGAGAAGGGAAATCCAGAGTGCAGCGAGGAGCTGGACGTGGCTTACGTGCAGTAAGGAAAAGGTGAACCTAAGCAGTGCCTCTTCAATCTGGCCGCCTCTGCTCTGGTAGCAACTTTTGCAAGTCGGCAAAGGGAGCCGCGAGTATGTAGAACGGAGGGCAGCGAGACGCCGTGTGTTATGCGCCCTTTCAGGGCTGCTGACAAGGGGCTACTTTAAGAACGCCTTCTTCGTCCTCGCGTCCTTCTCGCTTCGCTCTAGCTGCATGGAGTACAGCACAGCGAAGGAGTGAAGACGGGCACTGCCCCAGCTTTTGCCCTGGCGTGCAACGGCTGTGTGCTGCTTTTCCAAGCAGCAAGAGCACTGAGAAGTGAAAGCGATTGTGAAGGAGCTCTTTGGCTGCTCGTGTGCTCTTCGCTGCACTGCGCCGCTCGCAAGCGGCTGCGTTCTTCGGCGTCTGCCGTCCGGAGAGAGCTGAACTGCAGCGGTCAGTTTCAGCTCTGCCCAACAGCGTGCTCTCAGTTCTGCGGACAAGCACGCCCTGTTGCCTTGGCTCCGAGTGCAAAGTCCCTAGCGAGCACTCACTCAGTGCAATGCACCCAGAAAGACGCTCTCGCTCGTCTTTCAAGCAGCGATTCCTAACAGCAGAAGCAGCAGAGGCACAAACTGGATGACGAGAAGGGACAATGTAGAACACGTCTCTGTCCTGGCACATTGTCGTGTGCGATATGTCCCTCCGGGTCTTCGGTCCTTGCGAAGCTCTATGTACTGCGAGCGCTGCTACTTGCAGCTGAGAAGGACCGCGGAGCTAGCAGCGAATTCGGAGAGCGCTAAGCACGAAGTCAAGAAGCGAGACGTGTCCCTGCAATGCGCTGCTAATAGCAGCTTCCTCGCGGCGGGGGCGAGCTCCGGCCACAAGACGTTCTCGTCCTGGCAACGGATCTCTGTGAAGGGCGTAGGCGAAAAGCTTTCGTTTTCCATTCGAACTGCGAGAGAGGCAGACTGTTGAACGGCGCTCTGAGAACAAAGGTGCACGCCCTAGGCGGGCTTGGGTTGAAGCAGCGTTCTCGAGCTCTTGGCTGCCGGCCCACTGCTGGCTATGTGGCGCCTCTGCAGCGGCTTCTGGCCGCCGGCAAGTGAAAGCGGAGCAAGGCGTGGGCGAGGGCGGTGAACGAAGCGGCAAAAGCGCCGTGCTTGTGTGCACCACGTTAGAGGCTACTAGGAGAGGAAGGTGGTTGACTCTCGCTTGCCTTCCCAAGTGCCCTTAGCAGTCGGAAGGAGCAAGCTGAAGCACTGCTGCTTGTGCTGCTCCTTGGTTCCCTTGCAGCCCGCTCTGAAAGCATTGGCGGTCACTTCTAGGCGCCGAGTTGCACACACACAGCACCACGTTAAGTGTCGCGGAGAAGGGAAATCCAGAGTGCAGCGAGGAGCTGGACGTGGCTTACGTGCAGTAAGGAAAAGGTGAACCTAAGCAGTGCCTCTTCAATCTGGCCGCCTCTGCTCTGGTAGCAACTTTTGCAAGTCGGCAAAGGGAGCCGCGAGTATGTAGAACGGAGGGCGGCGAGACGCCGTGTGTTATGCGCCCTTTCAGGGCTGCTGACAAGGGGCTACTTTAAGAACGCCTTCTTCGTCCTCGCGTCCTTCTCGCTTCGTTCTAGCTGCATGGAGTACAGCACAGCGAAGGAGTGAAGACGGGCACTGCCCCAGCTTTTGCCCTGGCGTGCAACGGCTGTGTGCTGCTTTTCCAAGCAGCAAGAGCACTGAGAAGTGAAAGCGATTGTGAAGGAGCTCTTTGGCTGCTCGTGTGCTCTTCGCTGCACTGCGCCGCTCGCAAGCGGCTGCGTTCTTCGGCGTCTGCCGTCCGGAGAGAGCTGAACTGCAGCGGTCAGTTTCAGCTCTGCCCAACAGCGTGCTCTCAGTTCTGCGGACAAGCACGCCCTGTTGCCTTGGCTCCGAGTGCAAAGTCCCTAGCGAGCACTCACTCAGTGCAATGCACCCAGAAAGACGCTCTCGCTCGTCTTTCAAGGAGCGATTCCTAACAGCAGAAGCAGCAGAGGCACAAACTGGATGACGAGAAGGGACAATGTAGAACACGTCTCTGTCCTGGCACATTGTCGTGTGCGATATGTCCCTCCGGGTCTTCGGTCCTTGCGAAGCTCTATGTACTGCGAGCGCTGCTACTTGCAGCTGAGAAGGACCGCGGAGCTAGCAGCGAATTCGGAGAGCGCTAAGCACGAAGTCAAGAAGCGAGACGTGTCCCTGCAACGCGGTGCTAAGAGCAGCTTCCTCGCGGCGGGGGCGAGCTCCGGCCACAAGACATTCTCGTCGTAGCAACGGATCTCCGTGAAGGGCGTAGGCGAAAAGCTTTCGTTTTCCATTCGAACTGCGAGAGACGCAGACTGTTACACGGAGCTCTGAGAACAAAGGTGCACGCCCTAGGCTGGCTTGGGCAGAAGAAGCGTTCTCGAGCTCTTGGCTGCCCGCACACTGCTGGGTATGTGGCGCCCCTGCAGCGGCTTCTGGCCGCCGGCAAGTGAAAGCGGAGCAAGGCGTGGGCGAGGGCGAGGGCGGTGAACGAAGCGGCTATGTGCCGTGCTTGTGTGCACCACGTTAGAGGCTACTAGGAGAGGAAGGTGGTTGACTCTCGCTTGCCTTCCCAAGTGCCCTTAGCAGTCGGAAGGAGCAAGCTGAAGCACTGCTGCTTGTGCTGCTCCTTGGTTCCCTTGCAGCCCGCTCTGAAAGCATTGGCGGTCACTTCTAGGCGCCGAGTTGCACACACGCAGCACCACGCTAAGTGCCGCGGAGAAGGGAAATCCAGAGTGCAGCGAAGAGCTGGACGTGGCTTACGTGCAGTAAGGAAAAGGTGAACCTAAGCAGTGCCTCTTCAATCTGGCCGCCTCTGCTCTGGTAGCAACTTTTGCAAGTCGGCAAAGGGAGCCGCGAGTATGTAGAACGGAGGGCGGCGAGACGCCGTGTGTTATGCGCCCTTTCAGGGCTGCTGACAAGGGGCTACTTTAAGAACGCCTTCTTCGTCCTCGCGTCCTTCTCGCTTCGTTCTAGCTGCATGGAGTACAGCACAGCGAAGGAGTGAAGACGGGCACTGCCCCAGCTTTTGCCCTGGCGTGCAACGGCTGTGTGCTGCTTTTCCAAGCAGCAAGAGCACTGAGAAGTGAAAGCGATTGTGAAGGAGCTCTTTGGCTGCTCGTGTGCTCTTCGCTGCACTGCGCCGCTCGCAAGCGGCTGCGTTCTTCGGCGTCTGCCGTCCGGAGAGAGCTGAACTGCAGCGGTCAGTTTCAGCTCTGCCCAACAGCGTGCTCTCAGTTCTGCGGACAAGCACGCCCTGTTGCCTTGGCTCCGAGTGCAAAGTCCCTAGCGAGCACTCACTCAGTGCAATGCACCCAGAAAGACGCTCTCGCTCGTCTTTCAAGCAGCGATTCCTAACAGCAGAAGCAGCAGAGGCACAAACTGGATGACGAGAAGGGACAATGTAGAACACGTCTCTGTCCTGGCACATTGTCGTGTGCGATATGTCCCTCCGGGTCTTCGGTCCTTGCGAAGCTCTATGTACTGCGAGCGCTGCTACTTGCAGCTGAGAAGGACCGCGGAGCTAGCAGCGAATTCGGAGAGCGCTAAGCACGAAGTCAAGAAGCGAGACGTGTCCCTGCAATGCGCTGCTAATAGCAGCTTCCTCGCGGCGGGGGCGAGCTCCGGCCACAAGACGTTCTCGTCCTGGCAACGGATCTCTGTGAAGGGCGTAGGCGAAAAGCTTTCGTTTTCCATTCGAACTGCGAGAGAGGCAGACTGTTGAACGGGGCTCTGAGAACAAAGGTGCACGCCCTAGGCGGGCTTGGGTTGAAGCAGCGTTCTCGAGCTCTTGGCTGCCGGCCCACTGCTGGCTATGTGGCGCCTCTGCAGCGGCTTCTGGCCGCCGGCAAGTGAAAGCGGAGCAAGGCGTGGGCGAGGGCGGTGAACGAAGCGGCAAAAGCGCCGTGCTTGTGTGCACCACGTTAGAGGCTACTAGGAGAGGAAGGTGGTTGACTCTCGCTTGCCTTCCCAAGTGCCCTTAGCAGTCGGAAGGAGCAAGCTGAAGCACTGCTGCTTGTGCTGCTCCTTGGTTCCCTTGCAGCCCGCTCTGAAAGCATTGGCGGTCACTTCTAGGCGCCGAGTTGCACACACACAGCACCACGTTAAGTGTCGCGGAGAAGGGAAATCCAGAGTGCAGCGAGGAGCTGGACGTGGCTTACGTGCAGTAAGGAAAAGGTGAACCTAAGCAGTGCCTCTTCAATCTGGCCGCCTCTGCTCTGGTAGCAACTTTTGCAAGTCGGCAAAGGGAGCCGCGAGTATGTAGAACGGAGGGCGGCGAGACGCCGTGTGTTATGCGCCCTTTCAGGGCTGCTGACAAGGGGCTACTTTAAGAACGCCTTCTTCGTCCTCGCGTCCTTCTCGCTTCGCTCTAGCTGCATGGAGTACAGCACAGCGAAGGAGTGAAGACGGGCACTGCCCCAGCTTTTGCCCTGGCGTGCAACGGCTGTGTGCTGCTTTTCCAAGCAGCAAGAGCACTGAGAAGTGAAAGCGATTGTGAAGGAGCTCTTTGGCTGCTCGTGTGCTCTTCGCTGCACTGCGCCGCTCGCAAGCGGCTGCGTTCTTCGGCGTCTGCCGTCCGGAGAGAGCTGAACTGCAGCGGTCAGTTTCAGCTCTGCCCAACAGCGTGCTCTCAGTTCTGCGGACAAGCACGCCCTGTTGCCTTGGCTCCGAGTGCAAAGTCCCTAGCGAGCACTCACTCAGTGCAATGCACCCAGAAAGACGCTCTCGCTCGTCTTTCAAGCAGCGATTCCTAACAGCAGAAGCAGCAGAGGCACAAACTGGATGACGAGAAGGGACAATGTAGAACACGTCTCTGTCCTGGCACATTGTCGTGTGCGATATGTCCCTCCGGGTCTTCGGTCCTTGCGAAGCTCTATGTACTGCGAGCGCTGCTACTTGCAGCTGAGAAGGACCGCGGAGCTAGCAGCGAATTCGGAGAGCGCTAAGCACGAAGTCAAGAAGCGAGACGTGTCCCTGCAACGCGGTGCTAAGAGCAGCTTCCTCGCGGCGGGGGCGAGCTCCGGCCACAAGATATTCTCGTCGTAGCAACGGATCTCCGTGAAGGGCGTAGGCGAAAAGCTTTCGTTTTCCATTCGAACTGCGAGAGAGGCAGACTGTTACACGGAGCTCTGAGAACAAAGGTGCACGCCCTAGGCGGGCTTGGGCAGAAGAAGCGTTCTCGAGCTCTTGGCTGCCCGCACACTGCTGGGTATGTGGCGCCCCTGCAGCGGCTTCTGGCCGCCGGCAAGTGAAAGCGGAGCAAGGCGTGGGCGAGGGCGGTGAACGAAGCGGCAAGAGCGCCGTGCTTGTGTGCACCACGTTAGAGGCTACTAGGAGAGGAAGGTGGTTGACTCTCGCTTGCCTTCCCAAGTGCCCTTAGCAGTCGGAAGGAGCAAGCTGAAGCACTGCTGCTTGTGCTGCTCCTTGGTTCCCTTGCAGCCCGCTCTGAAAGCATTGGCGGTCACTTCTAGGCGCCGAGTTGCACACACGCAGCACCACGCTAAGTGCCGCGGAGAAGGGAAATCCAGAGTGCAGCGAGGAGCTGGACGTGGCTTACGTGCAGTAAGGAAAAGGTGAACCTAAGCAGTGCCTCTTCAATCTGGCCGCCTCTGCTCTGGTAGCAACTTTTGCAAGTCGGCAAAGGGAGCCGCGAGTATGTAGAACGGAGGGCGGCGAGACGCCGTGTGTTATGCGCCCTTTCAGGGCTGCTGACAAGGGGCTACTTTAAGAACGCCTTCTTCGTCCTCGCGTCCTTCTCGCTTCGTTCTAGCTGCATGGAGTACAGCACAGCGAAGGAGTGAAGACGGGCACTGCCCCAGCTTTTGCCCTGGCGTGCAACGGCTGTGTGCTGCTTTTCCAAGCAGCAAGAGCACTGAGAAGTGAAAGCGATTGTGAAGGAGCTCTTTGGCTGCTCGTGTGCTCTTCGCTGCACTGCGCCGCTCGCAAGCGGCTGCGTTCTTCGGCGTCTGCCGTCCGGAGAGAGCTGAACTGCAGCGGTCAGTTTCAGCTCTGCCCAACAGCGTGCTCTCAGTTCTGCGGACAAGCACGCCCTGTTGCCTTGGCTCCGAGTGCAAAGTCCCTAGCGAGCACTCACTCAGTGCAATGCACCCAGAAAGACGCTCTCGCTCGTCTTTCAAGGAGCGATTCCTAACAGCAGAAGCAGCAGAGGCACAAACTGGATGACGAGAAGGGACAATGTAGAACACGTCTCTGTCCTGGCACATTGTCGTGTGCGATATGTCCCTCCGGGTCTTCGGTCCTTGCGAAGCTCTATGTACTGCGAGCGCTGCTACTTGCAGCTGAGAAGGACCGCGGAGCTAGCAGCGAATTCGGAGAGCGCTAAGCACGAAGTCAAGAAGCGAGACGTGTCCCTGCAACGCGGTGCTAAGAGCAGCTTCCTCGCGGCGGGGGCGAGCTCCGGCCACAAGACATTCTCGTCGTAGCAACGGATCTCCGTGAAGGGCGTAGGCGAAAAGCTTTCGTTTTCCATTCGAACTGCGAGAGACGCAGACTGTTACACGGAGCTCTGAGAACAAAGGTGCACGCCCTAGGCTGGCTTGGGCAGAAGAAGCGTTCTCGAGCTCTTGGCTGCCCGCACACTGCTGGGTATGTGGCGCCCCTGCAGCGGCTTCTGGCCGCCGGCAAGTGAAAGCGGAGCAAGGCGTGGGCGAGGGCGAGGGCGGTGAACGAAGCGGCTATGTGCCGTGCTTGTGTGCACCACGTTAGAGGCTACTAGGAGAGGAAGGTGGTTGACTCTCGCTTGCCTTCCCAAGTGCCCTTAGCAGTCGGAAGGAGCAAGCTGAAGCACTGCTGCTTGTGCTGCTCCTTGGTTCCCTTGCAGCCCGCTCTGAAAGCATTGGCGGTCACTTCTAGGCGCCGAGTTGCACACACGCAGCACCACGCTAAGTGCCGCGGAGAAGGGAAATCCAGAGTGCAGCGAAGAGCTGGACGTGGCTTACGTGCAGTAAGGAAAAGGTGAACCTAAGCAGTGCCTCTTCAATCTGGCCGCCTCTGCTCTGGTAGCAACTTTTGCAAGTCGGCAAAGGGAGCCGCGAGTATGTAGAACGGAGGGCGGCGAGACGCCGTGTGTTATGCGCCCTTTCAGGGCTGCTGACAAGGGGCTACTTTAAGAACGCCTTCTTCGTCCTCGCGTCCTTCTCGCTTCGTTCTAGCTGCATGGAGTACAGCACAGCGAAGGAGTGAAGACGGGCACTGCCCCAGCTTTTGCCCTGGCGTGCAACGGCTGTGTGCTGCTTTTCCAAGCAGCAAGAGCACTGAGAAGTGAAAGCGATTGTGAAGGAGCTCTTTGGCTGCTCGTGTGCTCTTCGCTGCACTGCGCCGCTCGCAAGCGGCTGCGTTCTTCGGCGTCTGCCGTCCGGAGAGAGCTGAACTGCAGCGGTCAGTTTCAGCTCTGCCCAACAGCGTGCTCTCAGTTCTGCGGACAAGCACGCCCTGTTGCCTTGGCTCCGAGTGCAAAGTCCCTAGCGAGCACTCACTCAGTGCAATGCACCCAGAAAGACGCTCTCGCTCGTCTTTCAAGCAGCGATTCCTAACAGCAGAAGCAGCAGAGGCACAAACTGGATGACGAGAAGGGACAATGTAGAACACGTCTCTGTCCTGGCACATTGTCGTGTGCGATATGTCCCTCCGGGTCTTCGGTCCTTGCGAAGCTCTATGTACTGCGAGCGCTGCTACTTGCAGCTGAGAAGGACCGCGGAGCTAGCAGCGAATTCGGAGAGCGCTAAGCACGAAGTCAAGAAGCGAGACGTGTCCCTGCAACGCGGTGCTAAGAGCAGCTTCCTCGCGGCGGGGGCGAGCTCCGGCCACAAGACATTCTCGTCGTAGCAACGGATCTCCGTGAAGGGCGTAGGCGAAAAGCTTTCGTTTTCCATTCGAACTGCGAGAGAGGCAGACTGTTACACGGAGCTCTGAGAACAAAGGTGCACGCCCTAGGCTGGCTTGGGCAGAAGAAGCGTTCTCGAGCTCTTGGCTGCCCGCACACTGCTGGGTATGTGGCGCCCCTGCAGCGGCTTCTGGCCGCCGGCAAGTGAAAGCGGAGCAAGGCGTGGGCGAGGGCGGTGAACGAAGCGGCAAGAGCGCCGTGCTTGTGTGCACCACGTTAGAGGCTACTAGGAGAGGAAGGTGGTTGACTCTCGCTTGCCTTCCCAAGTGCCCTTAGCAGTCGGAAGGAGCAAGCTGAAGCACTGCTGCTTGTGCTGCTCCTTGGTTCCCTTGCAGCCCGCTCTGAAAGCATTGGCGGTCACTTCTAGGCGCCGAGTTGCACACACGCAGCACCACGCTAAGTGCCGCGGAGAAGGGAAATCCAGAGTGCAGCGAGGAGCTGGACGTGGCTTACGTGCAGTAAGGAAAAGGTGAACCTAAGCAGTGCCTCTTCAATCTGGCCGCCTCTGCTCTGGTAGCAACTTTTGCAAGTCGGCAAAGGGAGCCGCGAGTATGTAGAACGGAGGGCAGCGAGACGCCGTGTGTTATGCGCCCTTTCAGGGCTGCTGACAAGGGGCTACTTTAAGAACGCCTTCTTCGTCCTCGCGTCCTTCTCGCTTCGTTCTAGCTGCATGGAGTACAGCACAGCGAAGGAGTGAAGACGGGCACTGCCCCAGCTTTTGCCCTGGCGTGCAACGGCTGTGTGCTGCTTTTCCAAGCAGCAAGAGCACTGAGAAGTGAAAGCGATTGTGAAGGAGCTCTTTGGCTGCTCGTGTGCTCTTCGCTGCACTGCGCCGCTCGCAAGCGGCTGCGTTCTTCGGCGTCTGCCGTCCGGAGAGAGCTGAACTGCAGCGGTCAGTTTCAGCTCTGCCCAACAGCGTGCTCTCAGTTCTGCGGACAAGCACGCCCTGTTGCCTTGGCTCCGAGTGCAAAGTCCCTAGCGAGCACTCACTCAGTGCAATGCACCCAGAAAGACGCTCTCGCTCGTCTTTCACGGAGCGATTCCTAACAGCAGAAGCAGCAGAGGCACAAACTGGATGACGAGAAGGGACAATGTAGAACACGTCTCTGTCCTGGCACATTGTCGTGTGCGATATGTCCCTCCGGGTCTTCGGTCCTTGCGAAGCTCTATGTACTGCGAGCGCTGCTACTTGCAGCTGAGAAGGACCGCGGAGCTAGCAGCGAATTCGGAGAGCGCTAAGCACGAAGTCAAGAAGCGAGACGTGTCCCTGCAACGCGGTGCTAAGAGCAGCTTCCTCGCGGCGGGGGCGAGCTCCGGCCACAAGACATTCTCGTCGTAACAACGGATCTCCGTGAAGGGCGTAGGCGAAAAGCTTTCGTTTTCCATTCGAACTGCGAGAGACGCAGACTGTTACACGGAGCTCTGAGAACAAAGGTGCACGCCCTAGGCTGGCTTGGGCAGAAGAAGCGTTCTCGAGCTCTTGGCTGCCCGCACACTGCTGGGTATGTGGCGCCCCTGCAGCGGCTTCTGGCCGCCGGCAAGTGAAAGCGGAGCAAGGCGTGGGCGAGGGCGAGGGCGGTGAACGAAGCGGCTATGTGCCGTGCTTGTGTGCACCACGTTAGAGGCTACTAGGAGAGGAAGGTGGTTGACTCTCGCTTGCCTTCCCAAGTGCCCTTAGCAGTCGGAAGGAGCAAGCTGAAGCACTGCTGCTTGTGCTGCTCCTTGGTTCCCTTGCAGCCCGCTCTGAAAGCATTGGCGGTCACTTCTAGGCGCCGAGTTGCACACACGCAGCACCACGCTAAGTGCCGCGGAGAAGGGAAATCCAGAGTGCAGCGAAGAGCTGGACGTGGCTTACGTGCAGTAAGGAAAAGGTGAACCTAAGCAGTGCCTCTTCAATCTGGCCGCCTCTGCTCTGGTAGCAACTTTTGCAAGTCGGCAAAGGGAGCCGCGAGTATGTAGAACGGAGGGCAGCGAGACGCCGTGTGTTATGCGCCCTTTCAGGGCTGCTGACAAGGGGCTGCTTTAAGAACGCCTTCTTCGTCCTCGCGTCCTTCTCGCTTCGCTCTAGCTGCATGGAGTACAGCACAGCGAAGGAGTGAAGACGGGCACTGCCCCAGCTTTTGCCCTGGCGTGCAACGGCTGTGTGCTGCTTTTCCAAGCAGCAAGAGCACTGAGAAGTGAAAGCGATTGTGAAGGAGCTCTTTGGCTGCTCGTGTGCTCTTCGCTGCACTGCGCCGCTCGCAAGCGGCTGCGTTCTTCGGCGTCTGCCGTCCGGAGAGAGCTGAACTGCAGCGGTCAGTTTCAGCTCTGCCCAACAGCGTGCTCTCAGTTCTGCGGACAAGCACGCCCTGTTGCCTTGGCTCCGAGTGCAAAGTCCCTAGCGAGCACTCACTCAGTGCAATGCACCCAGAAAGACGCTCTCGCTCGTCTTTCAAGCAGCGATTCCTAACAGCAGAAGCAGCAGAGGCACAAACTGGATGACGAGAAGGGACAATGTAGAACACGTCTCTGTCCTGGCACATTGTCGTGTGCGATATGTCCCTCCGGGTCTTCGGTCCTTGCGAAGCTCTATGTACTGCGAGCGCTGCTACTTGCAGCTGAGAAGGACCGCGGAGCTAGCAGCGAATTCGGAGAGCGCTAAGCACGAAGTCAAGAAGCGAGACGTGTCCCTGCAACGCGGTGCTAAGAGCAGCTTCCTCGCGGCGGGGGCGAGCTCCGGCCACAAGACATTCTCGTCGTAGCAACGGATCTCCGTGAAGGGCGTAGGCGAAAAGCTTTCGTTTTCCATTCGAACTGCGAGAGAGGCAGACTGTTACACGGAGCTCTGAGAACAAAGGTGCACGCCCTAGGCTGGCTTGGGCAGAAGAAGCGTTCTCGAGCTCTTGGCTGCCCGCACACTGCTGGGTATGTGGCGCCCCTGCAGCGGCTTCTGGCCGCCGGCAAGTGAAAGCGGAGCAAGGCGTGGGCGAGGGCGGTGAACGAAGCGGCAAGAGCGCCGTGCTTGTGTGCACCACGTTAGAGGCTACTAGGAGAGGAAGGTGGTTGACTCTCGCTTGCCTTCCCAAGTGCCCTTAGCAGTCGGAAGGAGCAAGCTGAAGCACTGCTGCTTGTGCTGCTCCTTGGTTCCCTTGCAGCCCGCTCTGAAAGCATTGGCGGTCACTTCTAGGCGCCGAGTTGCACACACGCAGCACCACGCTAAGTGCCGCGGAGAAGGGAAATCCAGAGTGCAGCGAGGAGCTGGACGTGGCTTACGTGCAGTAAGGAAAAGGTGAACCTAAGCAGTGCCTCTTCAATCTGGCCGCCTCTGCTCTGGTAGCAACTTTTGCAAGTCGGCAAAGGGAGCCGCGAGTATGTAGAACGGAGGGCAGCGAGACGCCGTGTGTTATGCGCCCTTTCAGGGCTGCTGACAAGGGGCTACTTTAAGAACGCCTTCTTCGTCCTCGCGTCCTTCTCGCTTCGTTCTAGCTGCATGGAGTACAGCACAGCGAAGGAGTGAAGACGGGCACTGCCCCAGCTTTTGCCCTGGCGTGCAACGGCTGTGTGCTGCTTTTCCAAGCAGCAAGAGCACTGAGAAGTGAAAGCGATTGTGAAGGAGCTCTTTGGCTGCTCGTGTGCTCTTCGCTGCACTGCGCCGCTCGCAAGCGGCTGCGTTCTTCGGCGTCTGCCGTCCGGAGAGAGCTGAACTGCAGCGGTCAGTTTCAGCTCTGCCCAACAGCGTGCTCTCAGTTCTGCGGACAAGCACGCCCTGTTGCCTTGGCTCCGAGTGCAAAGTCCCTAGCGAGCACTCACTCAGTGCAATGCACCCAGAAAGACGCTCTCGCTCGTCTTTCACGGAGCGATTCCTAACAGCAGAAGCAGCAGAGGCACAAACTGGATGACGAGAAGGGACAATGTAGAACACGTCTCTGTCCTGGCACATTGTCGTGTGCGATATGTCCCTCCGGGTCTTCGGTCCTTGCGAAGCTCTATGTACTGCGAGCGCTGCTACTTGCAGCTGAGAAGGACCGCGGAGCTAGCAGCGAATTCGGAGAGCGCTAAGCACGAAGTCAAGAAGCGAGACGTGTCCCTGCAACGCGGTGCTAAGAGCAGCTTCCTCGCGGCGGGGGCGAGCTCCGGCCACAAGACATTCTCGTCCTGGCAACGGATCTCTGTGAAGGGCGTAGGCGAAAAGCTTTCGTTTTCCATTCGAACTGCGAGAGAGGCAGACTGTTACACGGAGCTCTGAGAACAAAGGTGCACGCCCTAGGCTGGCTTGGGCAGAAGAAGCGTTCTCGAGCTCTTGGCTGCCCGCACACTGCTGGGTATGTGGCGCCCCTGCAGCGGCTTCTGGCCGCCGGCAAGTGAAAGCGGAGCAAGGCGTGGGCGAGGGCGAGGGCGGTGAACGAAGCGGCTATGTGCCGTGCTTGTGTGCACCACGTTAGAGGCTACTAGGAGAGGAAGGTGGTTGACTCTCGCTTGCCTTCCCAAGTGCCCTTAGCAGTCGGAAGGAGCAAGCTGAAGCACTGCTGCTTGTGCTGCTCCTTGGTTCCCTTGCAGCCCGCTCTGAAAGCATTGGCGGTCACTTCTAGGCGCCGAGTTGCACACACGCAGCACCACGCTAAGTGCCGCGGAGAAGGGAAATCCAGAGTGCAGCGAAGAGCTGGACGTGGCTTACGTGCAGTAAGGAAAAGGTGAACCTAAGCAGTGCCTCTTCAATCTGGCCGCCTCTGCTCTGGTAGCAACTTTTGCAAGTCGGCAAAGGGAGCCGCGAGTATGTAGAACGGAGGGCAGCGAGACGCCGTGTGTTATGCGCCCTTTCAGGGCTGCTGACAAGGGGCTGCTTTAAGAACGCCTTCTTCGTCCTCGCGTCCTTCTCGCTTCGCTCTAGCTGCATGGAGTACAGCACAGCGAAGGAGTGAAGACGGGCACTGCCCCAGCTTTTGCCCTGGCGTGCAACGGCTGTGTGCTGCTTTTCCAAGCAGCAAGAGCACTGAGAAGTGAAAGCGATTGTGAAGGAGCTCTTTGGCTGCTCGTGTGCTCTTCGCTGCACTGCGCCGCTCGCAAGCGGCTGCGTTCTTCGGCGTCTGCCGTCCGGAGAGAGCTGAACTGCAGCGGTCAGTTTCAGCTCTGCCCAACAGCGTGCTCTCAGTTCTGCGGACAAGCACGCCCTGTTGCCTTGGCTCCGAGTGCAAAGTCCCTAGCGAGCACTCACTCAGTGCAATGCACCCAGAAAGACGCTCTCGCTCGTCTTTCAAGGAGCGATTCCTAACAGCAGAAGCAGCAGAGGCACAAACTGGATGACGAGAAGGGACAATGTAGAACACGTCTCTGTCCTGGCACATTGTCGTGTGCGATATGTCCCTCCGGGTCTTCGGTCCTTGCGAAGCTCTATGTACTGCGAGCGCTGCTACTTGCAGCTGAGAAGGACCGCGGAGCTAGCAGCGAATTCGGAGAGCGCTAAGCACGAAGTCAAGAAGCGAGACGTGTCCCTGCAACGCGGTGCTAAGAGCAGCTTCCTCGCGGCGGGGGCGAGCTCCGGCCACAAGACATTCTCGTCGTAGCAACGGATCTCCGTGAAGGGCGTAGGCGAAAAGCTTTCGTTTTCCATTCGAACTGCGAGAGACGCAGACTGTTACACGGAGCTCTGAGAACAAAGGTGCACGCCCTAGGCGGGCTTGGGCAGAAGAAGCGTTCTCGAGCTCTTGGCTGCCCGCACACTGCTGGGTATGTGGCGCCCCTGCAGCGGCTTCTGGCCGCCGGCAAGTGAAAGCGGAGCAAGGCGTGGGCGAGGGCGAGGGCGGTGAACGAAGCGGCTATGTGCCGTGCTTGTGTGCACCACGTTAGAGGCTACTAGGAGAGGAAGGTGGTTGACTCTCGCTTGCCTTCCCAAGTGCCCTTAGCAGTCGGATGGAGTAAGCTGAAGCACTGCTGCTTGTGCTGCTCCTTGGTTCCCTTGCAGCCCGCTCTGAAAGCATTGGCGGTCACTTCTAGGCGCCGAGTTGCACACACGCAGCACCACGCTAAGTGCCGCGGAGAAGGGAAATCCAGAGTGCAGCGAGGAGCTGGACGTGGCTTACGTGCAGTAAGGAAAAGGTGAACCTAAGCAGTGCCTCTTCAATCTGGCCGCCTCTGCTCTGGTAGCAACTTTTGCAAGTCGGCAAAGGGAGCCGCGAGTATGTAGAACGGAGGGCAGCGAGACGCCGTGTGTTATGCGCCCTTTCAGGGCTGCTGACAAGGGGCTACTTTAAGAACGCCTTCTTCGTCCTCGCGTCCTTCTCGCTTCGTTCTAGCTGCATGGAGTACAGCACAGCGAAGGAGTGAAGACGGGCACTGCCCCAGCTTTTGCCCTGGCGTGCAACGGCTGTGTGCTGCTTTTCCAAGCAGCAAGAGCACTGAGAAGTGAAAGCGATTGTGAAGGAGCTCTTTGGCTGCTCGTGTGCTCTTCGCTGCACTGCGCCGCTCGCAAGCGGCTGCGTTCTTCGGCGTCTGCCGTCCGGAGAGAGCTGAACTGCAGCGGTCAGTTTCAGCTCTGCCCAACAGCGTGCTCTCAGTTCTGCGGACAAGCACGCCCTGTTGCCTTGGCTCCGAGTGCAAAGTCCCTAGCGAGCACTCACTCAGTGCAATGCACCCAGAAAGACGCTCTCGCTCGTCTTTCAAGCAGCGATTCCTAACAGCAGAAGCAGCAGAGGCACAAACTGGATGACGAGAAGGGACAATGTAGAACACGTCTCTGTCCTGGCACATTGTCGTGTGCGATATGTCCCTCCGGGTCTTCGGTCCTTGCGAAGCTCTATGTACTGCGAGCGCTGCTACTTGCAGCTGAGAAGGACCGCGGAGCTAGCAGCGAATTCGGAGAGCGCTAAGCACGAAGTCAAGAAGCGAGACGTGTCCCTGCAACGCGGTGCTAAGAGCAGCTTCCTCGCGGCGGGGGCGAGCTCCGGCCACAAGACATTCTCGTCGCAGCAACGGATCTCCGTGAAGGGCGTAGGCGAAAAGCTTTCGTTTTCCATTCGAACTGCGAGAGACGCAGACTGTTACACGGAGCTCTGAGAACAAAGGTGCACGCCCTAGGCGGGCTTGGGCAGAAGAAGCGTTCTCGAGCTCTTGGCTGCCCGCACACTGCTGGGTATGTGGCGCCCCTGCAGCGGCTTCTGGCCGCCGGCAAGTGAAAGCGGAGCAAGGCGTGGGCGAGGGCGGTGAACGAAGCGGCTATGTGCCGTGCTTGTGTGCACCACGTTAGAGGCTACTAGGAGAGGAAGGTGGTTGACTCTCGCTTGCCTTCCCAAGTGCCCTTAGCAGTCGGAAGGAGCAAGCTGAAGCACTGCTGCTTGTGCTGCTCCTTGGTTCCCTTGCAGCCCGCTCTGAAAGCATTGGCGGTCACTTCTAGGCGCCGAGTTGCACACACACAGCACCGCGTTAAGTGTCGCGGAGAAGGGAAATCCAGAGTGCAGCGAGGAGCTGGACGTGGCTTACGTGCAGTAAGGAAAAGGTGAACCTAAGCAGTGCCTCTTCAATCTGGCCGCCTCTGCTCTGGTAGCAACTTTTGCAAGTCGGCAAAGGGAGCCGCGAGTATGTAGAACGGAGGGCGGCGAGACGCCGTGTGTTATGCGCCCTTTCAGGGCTGCTGACAAGGGGCTACTTTAAGAACGCCTTCTTCGTCCTCGCGTCCTTCTCGCTTCGCTCTAGCTGCATGGAGTACAGCACAGCGAAGGAGTGAAGACGGGCACTGCCCCAGCTTTTGCCCTGGCGTGCAACGGCTGTGTGCTGCTTTTCCAAGCAGCAAGAGCACTGAGAAGTGAAAGCGATTGTGAAGGAGCTCTTTGGCTGCTCGTGTGCTCTTCGCTGCACTGCGCCGCTCGCAAGCGGCTGCGTTCTTCGGCGTCTGCCGTCCGGAGAGAGCTGAACTGCAGCGGTCAGTTTCAGCTCTGCCCAACAGCGTGCTCTCAGTTCTGCGGACAAGCACGCCCTGTTGCCTTGGCTCCGAGTGCAAAGTCCCTAGCGAGCACTCACTCAGTGCAATGCACCCAGAAAGACGCTCTCGCTCGTCTTTCAAGCAGCGATTCCTAACAGCAGAAGCAGCAGAGGCACAAACTGGATGACGAGAAGGGACAATGTAGAACACGTCTCTGTCCTGGCACATTGTCGTGTGCGATATGTCCCTCCGGGTCTTCGGTCCTTGCGAAGCTCTATGTACTGCGAGCGCTGCTACTTGCAGCTGAGAAGGACCGCGGAGCTAGCAGCGAATTCGGAGAGCGCTAAGCACGAAGTCAAGAAGCGAGACGTGTCCCTGCAACGCGGTGCTAAGAGCAGCTTCCTCGCGGCGGGGGCGAGCTCCGGCCACAAGATATTCTCGTCGTAGCAACGGATCTCCGTGAAGGGCGTAGGCGAAAAGCTTTCGTTTTCCATTCGAACTGCGAGAGAGGCAGACTGTTACACGGAGCTCTGAGAACAAAGGTGCACGCCCTAGGCGGGCTTGGGCAGAAGAAGCGTTCTCGAGCTCTTGGCTGCCCGCACACTGCTGGGTATGTGGCGCCCCTGCAGCGGCTTCTGGCCGCCGGCAAGTGAAAGCGGAGCAAGGCGTGGGCGAGGGCGGTGAACGAAGCGGCAAGAGCGCCGTGCTTGTGTGCACCACGTTAGAGGCTACTAGGAGAGGAAGGTGGTTGACTCTCGCTTGCCTTCCCAAGTGCCCTTAGCAGTCGGAAGGAGCAAGCTGAAGCACTGCTGCTTGTGCTGCTCCTTGGTTCCCTTGCAGCCCGCTCTGAAAGCATTGGCGGTCACTTCTAGGCGCCGAGTTGCACACACACAGCACCACGTTAAGTGTCGCGGAGAAGGGAAATCCAGAGTGCAGCGAGGAGCTGGACGTGGCTTACGTGCAGTAAGGAAAAGGTGAACCTAAGCAGTGCCTCTTCAATCTGGCCGCCTCTGCTCTGGTAGCAACTTTTGCAAGTCGGCAAAGGGAGCCGCGAGTATGTAGAACGGAGGGCGGCGAGACGCCGTGTGTTATGCGCCCTTTCAGGGCTGCTGACAAGGGGCTACTTTAAGAACGCCTTCTTCGTCCTCGCGTCCTTCTCGCTTCGCTCTAGCTGCATGGAGTACAGCACAGCGAAGGAGTGAAGACGGGCACTGCCCCAGCTTTTGCCCTGGCGTGCAACGGCTGTGTGCTGCTTTTCCAAGCAGCAAGAGCACTGAGAAGTGAAAGCGATTGTGAAGGAGCTCTTTGGCTGCTCGTGTGCTCTTCGCTGCACTGCGCCGCTCGCAAGCGGCTGCGTTCTTCGGCGTCTGCCGTCCGGAGAGAGCTGAACTGCAGCGGTCAGTTTCAGCTCTGCCCAACAGCGTGCTCTCAGTTCTGCGGACAAGCACGCCCTGTTGCCTTGGCTCCGAGTGCAAAGTCCCTAGCGAGCACTCACTCAGTGCAATGCACCCAGAAAGACGCTCTCGCTCGTCTTTCAAGCAGCGATTCCTAACAGCAGAAGCAGCAGAGGCACAAACTGGATGACGAGAAGGGACAATGTAGAACACGTCTCTGTCCTGGCACATTGTCGTGTGCGATATGTCCCTCCGGGTCTTCGGTCCTTGCGAAGCTCTATGTACTGCGAGCGCTGCTACTTGCAGCTGAGAAGGACCGCGGAGCTAGCAGCGAATTCGGAGAGCGCTAAGCACGAAGTCAAGAAGCGAGACGTGTCCCTGCAACGCGGTGCTAAGAGCAGCTTCCTCGCGGCGGGGGCGAGCTCCGGCCACAAGACATTCTCGTCGCAGCAACGGATCTCTGTGAAGGGCGTAGGCGAAAAGCTTTCGTTTTCCATTCGAACTGCGAGAGAGGCAGACTGTTGAACGGGGCTCTGAGAACAAAGGTGCACGCCCTAGGCGGGCTTGGGTTGAAGCAGCGTTCTCGAGCTCTTGGCTGCCCGCACACTGCTGGGTATGTGGCGCCTCTGCAGCGGCTTCTGGCCGCCGGCAAGTGAAAGCGGCGCCAGGCGTGGGCGAGGGCGGTGAACGAAGCGGCAAAAGCGCCGTGCTTGTGTGCACCACGTTAGAGGCTACTAGGAGAGGAAGGTGGTTGACTCTCGCTTGCCTTCCCAAGTGCCCTTAGCAGTCGGAAGGAGCAAGCTGAAGCACTGCTGCTTGTGCTGCTCCTTGGTTCCCTTGCAGCCCGCTCTGAAAGCATTGGCGGTCACTTCTAGGCGCCGAGTTGCACACACACAGCACCACGTTAAGTGCCGCGGAGAAGGGAAATCCAGAGTGCAGCGAGGAGCTGGACGTGGCTTACGTGCAGTAAGGAAAAGGTGAACCTAAGCAGTGCCTCTTCAATCTGGCCGCCTCTGCTCTGGTAGCAACTTTTGCAAGTCGGCAAAGGGAGCCGCGAGTATGTAGAACGGAGGGCGGCGAGACGCCGTGTGTTATGCGCCCTTTCAGGGCTGCTGACAAGGGGCTACTTTAAGAACGCCTTCTTCGTCCTCGCGTCCTTCTCGCTTCGCTCTAGCTGCATGGAGTACAGCACAGCGAAGGAGTGAAGACGGGCACTGCCCCAGCTTTTGCCCTGGCGTGCAACGGCTGTGTGCTGCTTTTCCAAGCAGCAAGAGCACTGAGAAGTGAAAGCGATTGTGAAGGAGCTCTTTGGCTGCTCGTGTGCTCTTCGCTGCACTGCGCCGCTCGCAAGCGGCTGCGTTCTTCGGCGTCTGCCGTCCGGAGAGAGCTGAACTGCAGCGGTCAGTTTCAGCTCTGCCCAACAGCGTGCTCTCAGTTCTGCGGACAAGCACGCCCTGTTGCCTTGGCTCCGAGTGCAAAGTCCCTAGCGAGCACTCACTCAGTGCAATGCACCCAGAAAGACGCTCTCGCTCGTCTTTCAAGCAGCGATTCCTAACAGCAGAAGCAGCAGAGGCACAAACTGGATGACGAGAAGGGACAATGTAGAACACGTCTCTGTCCTGGCACATTGTCGTGTGCGATATGTCCCTCCGGGTCTTCGGTCCTTGCGAAGCTCTATGTACTGCGAGCGCTGCTACTTGCAGCTGAGAAGGACCGCGGAGCTAGCAGCGAATTCGGAGAGCGCTAAGCACGAAGTCAAGAAGCGAGACGTGTCCCTGCAACGCGGTGCTAAGAGCAGCTTCCTCGCGGCGGGGGCGAGCTCCGGCCACAAGACATTCTCGTCCTGGCAACGGATCTCCGTGAAGGGCGTAGGCGAAAAGCTTTCGTTTTCCATTCGAACTGCGAGAGAGGCAGACTGTTACACGGAGCTCTGAGAACAAAGGTGCACGCCCTAGGCGGGCTTGGGCAGAAGAAGCGTTCTCGAGCTCTTGGCTGCCCGCACACTGCTGGGTATGTGGCGCCCCTGCAGCGGCTTCTGGCCGCCGGCAAGTGAAAGCGGAGCAAGGCGTGGGCGAGGGCGGTGAACGAAGCGGCTATGTGCCGTGCTTGTGTGCACCACGTTAGAGGCTACTAGGAGAGGAAGGTGGTTGACTCTCGCTTGCCTTCCCAAGTGCCCTTAGCAGTCGGAAGGAGCAAGCTGAAGCACTGCTGCTTGTGCTGCTCCTTGGTTCCCTTGCAGCCCGCTCTGAAAGCATTGGCGGTCACTTCTAGGCGCCGAGTTGCACACACACAGCACCACGTTAAGTGTCGCGGAGAAGGGAAATCCAGAGTGCAGCGAGGAGCTGGACGTGGCTTACGTGCAGTAAGGAAAAGGTGAACCTAAGCAGTGCCTCTTCAATCTGGCCGCCTCTGCTCTGGTAGCAACTTTTGCAAGTCGGCAAAGGGAGCCGCGAGTATGTAGAACGGAGGGCGGCGAGACGCCGTGTGTTATGCGCCCTTTCAGGGCTGCTGACAAGGGGCTACTTTAAGAACGCCTTCTTCGTCCTCGCGTCCTTCTCGCTTCGCTCTAGCTGCATGGAGTACAGCACAGCGAAGGAGTGAAGACGGGCACTGCCCCAGCTTTTGCCCTGGCGTGCAACGGCTGTGTGCTGCTTTTCCAAGCAGCAAGAGCACTGAGAAGTGAAAGCGATTGTGAAGGAGCTCTTTGGCTGCTCGTGTGCTCTTCGCTGCACTGCGCCGCTCGCAAGCGGCTGCGTTCTTCGGCGTCTGCCGTCCGGAGAGAGCTGAACTGCAGCGGTCAGTTTCAGCTCTGCCCAACAGCGTGCTCTCAGTTCTGCGGACAAGCACGCCCTGTTGCCTTGGCTCCGAGTGCAAAGTCCCTAGCGAGCACTCACTCAGTGCAATGCACCCAGAAAGACGCTCTCGCTCGTCTTTCAAGCAGCGATTCCTAACAGCAGAAGCAGCAGAGGCACAAACTGGATGACGAGAAGGGACAATGTAGAACACGTCTCTGTCCTGGCACATTGTCGTGTGCGATATGTCCCTCCGGGTCTTCGGTCCTTGCGAAGCTCTATGTACTGCGAGCGCTGCTACTTGCAGCTGAGAAGGACCGCGGAGCTAGCAGCGAATTCGGAGAGCGCTAAGCACGAAGTCAAGAAGCGAGACGTGTCCCTGCAACGCGGTGCTAAGAGCAGCTTCCTCGCGGCGGGGGCGAGCTCCGGCCACAAGACATTCTCGTCGCAGCAACGGATCTCCGTGAAGGGCGTAGGCGAAAAGCTTTCGTTTTCCATTCGAACTGCGAGAGAGGCAGACTGTTACACGGAGCTCTGAGAACAAAGGTGCACGCCCTAGGCGGGCTTGGGCAGAAGAAGCGTTCTCGAGCTCTTGGCTGCCCGCACACTGCTGGGTATGTGGCGCCCCTGCAGCGGCTTCTGGCCGCCGGCAAGTGAAAGCGGAGCAAGGCGTGTGCGAGGGCGAGGGCGGTGAACGAAGCGGCAAGAGCGCCGTGCTTGTGTGCACCACGTTAGAGGCTACTAGGAGAGGAAGGTGGTTGACTCTCGCTTGCCTTCCCAAGTGCCCTTAGCAGTCGGATGGAGTAAGCTGAAGCACTGCTGCTTGTGCTGCTCCTTGGTTCCCTTGCAGCCCGCTCTGAAAGCATTGGCGGTCACTTCTAGGCGCCGAGTTGCACACACGCAGCACCACGCTAAGTGCCGCGGAGAAGGGAAATCCAGAGTGCAGCGAGGAGCTGGACGTGGCTTACGTGCAGTAAGGAAAAGGTGAACCTAAGCAGTGCCTCTTCAATCTGGCCGCCTCTGCTCTGGTAGCAACTTTTGCAAGTCGGCAAAGGGAGCCGCGAGTATGTAGAACGGAGGGCAGCGAGACGCCGTGTGTTATGCGCCCTTTCAGGGCTTCTGACAAGGGGCTACTTTAAGAACGCCTTCTTCGTCCTCGCGTCCTTCTCGCTTCGCTCTAGCTGCATGGAGTACAGCACAGCGAAGGAGTGAAGACGGGCACTGCCCCAGCTTTTGCCCTGGCGTGCAACGGCTGTGTGCTGCTTTTCCAAGCAGCAAGAGCACTGAGAAGTGAAAGCGATTGTGAAGGAGCTCTTTGGCTGCTCGTGTGCTCTTCGCTGCACTGCGCCGCTCGCAAGCGGCTGCGTTCTTCGGCGTCTGCCGTCCGGAGAGAGCTGAACTGCAGCGGTCAGTTTCAGCTCTGCCCAACAGCGCGCTCTCAGTTCTGCGGACAAGCACGCCCTGTTGCCTTGGCTCCGAGTGCAAAGTCCCTAGCGAGCACTCACTCAGTGCAATGCACCCAGAAAGACGCTCTCGCTCGTCTTTCAAGCAGCGATTCCTAACAGCAGAAGCAGCAGAGGCACAAACTGGATGACGAGAAGGGACAATGTAGAACACGTCTCTGTCCTGGCACATTGTCGTGTGCGATATGTCCCTCCGGGTCTTCGGTCCTTGCGAAGCTCTATGTACTGCGAGCGCTGCTACTTGCAGCTGAGAAGGACCGCGGAGCTATCAGCGATTTCGGAGAGCGCTAAGCACGAAGTCAAGAAGCGAGACGTGTCCCTGCAATGCGCTGCTAATAGCAGCTTCCTCCCGGCGGGGGCGAGCTCCGGCCACAAGACGTTCTCGTCCTGGCAACGGATCTCTGTGAAGGGCGTAGGCGAAAAGCTTTCGTTTTCCATTCGAACTGCGAGAGAGGCAGACTGTTGAACGGGGCTCTGAGAACAAAGGTGCACGCCCTAGGCGGGCTTGGGTTGAAGCAGCGTTCTCGAGCTCTTGGCTGCCGGCCCACTGCTGGCTATGTGGCGCCTCTGCAGCGGCTTCTGGCCGCCGGCAAGTGAAAGCGGCGCCAGGCGTGGGCGAGGGCGGTGAACGAAGCGGCAAAAGCGCCGTGCTTGTGTGCACCACGTTAGAGGCTACTAGGAGAGGAAGGTGGTTGACTCTCGCTTGCCTTCCCAAGTGCCCTTAGCAGTCGGAAGGAGCAAGCTGAAGCACTGCTGCTTGTGCTGCTCCTTGGTTCCCTTGCAGCCCGCTCTGAAAGCATTGGCGGTCACTTCTAGGCGCCGAGTTGCACACACACAGCACCACGCTAAGTGCCGCGGAGAAGGGAAATCCAGAGTGCAGCGAGGAGCTGGACGTGGCTTACGTGCAGTAAGGAAAAGGTGAACCTAAGCAGTGCCTCTTCAATCTGGCCGCCTCTGCTCTGGTAGCAACTTTTGCAAGTCGGCAAAGGGAGCCGCGAGTATGTAGAACGGAGGGCAGCGAGACGCCGTGTGTTATGCGCCCTTTCAGGGCTGCTGACAAGGGGCTACTTTAAGAACGCCTTCTTCGTCCTCGCGTCCTTCTCGCTTCGCTCTAGCTGCATGGAGTACAGCACAGCGAAGGAGTGAAGACGGGCACTGCCCCAGCTTTTGCCCTGGCGTGCAACGGCTGTGTGCTGCTTTTCCAAGCAGCAAGAGCACTGAGAAGTGAAAGCGATTGTGAAGGAGCTCTTTGGCTGCTCGTGTGCTCTTCGCTGCACTGCGCCGCTCGCAAGCGGCTGCGTTCTTCGGCGTCTGCCGTCCGGAGAGAGCTGAACTGCAGCGGTCAGTTTCAGCTCTGCCCAACAGCGTGCTCTCAGTTCTGCGGACAAGCACGCCCTGTTGCCTTGGCTCCGAGTGCAAAGTCCCTAGCGAGCACTCACTCAGTGCAATGCACCCAGAAAGACGCTCTCGCTCGTCTTTCAAGCAGCGATTCCTAACAGCAGAAGCAGCAGAGGCACAAACTGGATGACGAGAAGGGACAATGTAGAACACGTCTCTGTCCTGGCACATTGTCGTGTGCGATATGTCCCTCCGGGTCTTCGGTCCTTGCGAAGCTCTATGTACTGCGAGCGCTGCTACTTGCAGCTGAGAAGGACCGCGGAGCTAGCAGCGAATTCGGAGAGCGCTAAGCACGAAGTCAAGAAGCGAGACGTGTCCCTGCAATGCGCTGCTAATAGCAGCTTCCTCGCGGCGGGGGCGAGCTCCGGCCACAAGACGTTCTCGTCCTGGCAACGGATCTCTGTGAAGGGCGTAGGCGAAAAGCTTTCGTTTTCCATTCGAACTGCGAGAGAGGCAGACTGTTGAACGGCGCTCTGAGAACAAAGGTGCACGCCCTAGGCGGGCTTGGGTTGAAGCAGCGTTCTCGAGCTCTTGGCTGCCGGCCCACTGCTGGCTATGTGGCGCCTCTGCAGCGGCTTCTGGCCGCCGGCAAGTGAAAGCGGAGCAAGGCGTGGGCGAGGGCGGTGAACGAAGCGGCAAAAGCGCCGTGCTTGTGTGCACCACGTTAGAGGCTACTAGGAGAGGAAGGTGGTTGACTCTCGCTTGCCTTCCCAAGTGCCCTTAGCAGTCGGAAGGAGCAAGCTGAAGCACTGCTGCTTGTGCTGCTCCTTGGTTCCCTTGCAGCCCGCTCTGAAAGCATTGGCGGTCACTTCTAGGCGCCGAGTTGCACACACACAGCACCACGTTAAGTGTCGCGGAGAAGGGAAATCCAGAGTGCAGCGAGGAGCTGGACGTGGCTTACGTGCAGTAAGGAAAAGGTGAACCTAAGCAGTGCCTCTTCAATCTGGCCGCCTCTGCTCTGGTAGCAACTTTTGCAAGTCGGCAAAGGGAGCCGCGAGTATGTAGAACGGAGGGCGGCGAGACGCCGTGTGTTATGCGCCCTTTCAGGGCTGCTGACAAGGGGCTACTTTAAGAAGGCCTTCTTCGTCCTCGCGTCCTTCTCGCTTCGTTCTAGCTGCATGGAGTACAGCACAGCGAAGGAGTGAAGACGGGCACTGCCCCAGCTTTTGCCCTGGCGTGCAACGGCTGTGTGCTGCTTTTCCAAGCAGCAAGAGCACTGAGAAGTGAAAGCGATTGTGAAGGAGCTCTTTGGCTGCTCGTGTGCTCTTCGCTGCACTGCGCCGCTCGCAAGCGGCTGCGTTCTTCGGCGTCTGCCGTCCGGAGAGAGCTGAACTGCAGCGGTCAGTTTCAGCTCTGCCCAACAGCGTGCTCTCAGTTCTGCGGACAAGCACGCCCTGTTGCCTTGGCTCCGAGTGCAAAGTCCCTAGCGAGCACTCACTCAGTGCAATGCACCCAGAAAGACGCTCTCGCTCGTCTTTCAAGGAGCGATTCCTAACAGCAGAAGCAGCAGAGGCACAAACTGGATGACGAGAAGGGACAATGTAGAACACGTCTCTGTCCTGGCACATTGTCGTGTGCGATATGTCCCTCCGGGTCTTCGGTCCTTGCGAAGCTCTATGTACTGCGAGCGCTGCTACTTGCAGCTGAGAAGGACCGCGGAGCTAGCAGCGAATTCGGAGAGCGCTAAGCACGAAGTCAAGAAGCGAGACGTGTCCCTGCAACGCGGTGCTAAGAGCAGCTTCCTCGCGGCGGGGGCGAGCTCCGGCCACAAGACATTCTCGTCGTAGCAACGGATCTCCGTGAAGGGCGTAGGCGAAAAGCTTTCGTTTTCCATTCGAACTGCGAGAGACGCAGACTGTTACACGGAGCTCTGAGAACAAAGGTGCACGCCCTAGGCTGGCTTGGGCAGAAGAAGCGTTCTCGAGCTCTTGGCTGCCCGCACACTGCTGGGTATGTGGCGCCCCTGCAGCGGCTTCTGGCCGCCGGCAAGTGAAAGCGGAGCAAGGCGTGGGCGAGGGCGAGGGCGGTGAACGAAGCGGCTATGTGCCGTGCTTGTGTGCACCACGTTAGAGGCTACTAGGAGAGGAAGGTGGTTGACTCTCGCTTGCCTTCCCAAGTGCCCTTAGCAGTCGGAAGGAGCAAGCTGAAGCACTGCTGCTTGTGCTGCTCCTTGGTTCCCTTGCAGCCCGCTCTGAAAGCATTGGCGGTCACTTCTAGGCGCCGAGTTGCACACACGCAGCACCACGCTAAGTGCCGCGGAGAAGGGAAATCCAGAGTGCAGCGAAGAGCTGGACGTGGCTTACGTGCAGTAAGGAAAAGGTGAACCTAAGCAGTGCCTCTTCAATCTGGCCGCCTCTGCTCTGGTAGCAACTTTTGCAAGTCGGCAAAGGGAGCCGCGAGTATGTAGAACGGAGGGCGGCGAGACGCCGTGTGTTATGCGCCCTTTCAGGGCTGCTGACAAGGGGCTACTTTAAGAACGCCTTCTTCGTCCTCGCGTCCTTCTCGCTTCGTTCTAGCTGCATGGAGTACAGCACAGCGAAGGAGTGAAGACGGGCACTGCCCCAGCTTTTGCCCTGGCGTGCAACGGCTGTGTGCTGCTTTTCCAAGCAGCAAGAGCACTGAGAAGTGAAAGCGATTGTGAAGGAGCTCTTTGGCTGCTCGTGTGCTCTTCGCTGCACTGCGCCGCTCGCAAGCGGCTGCGTTCTTCGGCGTCTGCCGTCCGGAGAGAGCTGAACTGCAGCGGTCAGTTTCAGCTCTGCCCAACAGCGTGCTCTCAGTTCTGCGGACAAGCACGCCCTGTTGCCTTGGCTCCGAGTGCAAAGTCCCTAGCGAGCACTCACTCAGTGCAATGCACCCAGAAAGACGCTCTCGCTCGTCTTTCAAGCAGCGATTCCTAACAGCAGAAGCAGCAGAGGCACAAACTGGATGACGAGAAGGGACAATGTAGAACACGTCTCTGTCCTGGCACATTGTCGTGTGCGATATGTCCCTCCGGGTCTTCGGTCCTTGCGAAGCTCTATGTACTGCGAGCGCTGCTACTTGCAGCTGAGAAGGACCGCGGAGCTAGCAGCGAATTCGGAGAGCGCTAAGCACGAAGTCAAGAAGCGAGACGTGTCCCTGCAACGCGGTGCTAAGAGCAGCTTCCTCGCGGCGGGGGCGAGCTCCGGCCACAAGATATTCTCGTCGTAGCAACGGATCTCCGTGAAGGGCGTAGGCGAAAAGCTTTCGTTTTCCATTCGAACTGCGAGAGAGGCAGACTGTTACACGGAGCTCTGAGAACAAAGGTGCACGCCCTAGGCGGGCTTGGGCAGAAGAAGCGTTCTCGAGCTCTTGGCTGCCCGCACACTGCTGGGTATGTGGCGCCCCTGCAGCGGCTTCTGGCCGCCGGCAAGTGAAAGCGGAGCAAGGCGTGGGCGAGGGCGGTGAACGAAGCGGCAAGAGCGCCGTGCTTGTGTGCACCACGTTAGAGGCTACTAGGAGAGGAAGGTGGTTGACTTTCGCTTGCCTTCCCAAGTGCCCTTAGCAGTCGGAAGGAGCAAGCTGAAGCACTGCTGCTTGTGCTGCTCCTTGGTTCCCTTGCAGCCCGCTCTGAAAGCATTGGCGGTCACTTCTAGGCGCCGAGTTGCACACACGCAGCACCACGCTAAGTGCCGCGGAGAAGGGAAATCCAGAGTGCAGCGAGGAGCTGGACGTGGCTTACGTGCAGTAAGGAAAAGGTGAACCTAAGCAGTGCCTCTTCAATCTGGCCGCCTCTGCTCTGGTAGCAACTTTTGCAAGTCGGCAAAGGGAGCCGCGAGTATGTAGAACGGAGGGCGGCGAGACGCCGTGTGTTATGCGCCCTTTCAGGGCTGCTGACAAGGGGCTACTTTAAGAACGCCTTCTTCGTCCTCGCGTCCTTCTCGCTTCGTTCTAGCTGCATGGAGTACAGCACAGCGAAGGAGTGAAGACGGGCACTGCCCCAGCTTTTGCCCTGGCGTGCAACGGCTGTGTGCTGCTTTTCCAAGCAGCAAGAGCACTGAGAAGTGAAAGCGATTGTGAAGGAGCTCTTTGGCTGCTCGTGTGCTCTTCGCTGCACTGCGCCGCTCGCAAGCGGCTGCGTTCTTCGGCGTCTGCCGTCCGGAGAGAGCTGAACTGCAGCGGTCAGTTTCAGCTCTGCCCAACAGCGTGCTCTCAGTTCTGCGGACAAGCACGCCCTGTTGCCTTGGCTCCGAGTGCAAAGTCCCTAGCGAGCACTCACTCAGTGCAATGCACCCAGAAAGACGCTCTCGCTCGTCTTTCAAGGAGCGATTCCTAACAGCAGAAGCAGCAGAGGCACAAACTGGATGACGAGAAGGGACAATGTAGAACACGTCTCTGTCCTGGCACATTGTCGTGTGCGATATGTCCCTCCGGGTCTTCGGTCCTTGCGAAGCTCTATGTACTGCGAGCGCTGCTACTTGCAGCTGAGAAGGACCGCGGAGCTAGCAGCGAATTCGGAGAGCGCTAAGCACGAAGTCAAGAAGCGAGACGTGTCCCTGCAACGCGGTGCTAAGAGCAGCTTCCTCGCGGCGGGGGCGAGCTCCGGCCACAAGACATTCTCGTCGTAGCAACGGATCTCCGTGAAGGGCGTAGGCGAAAAGCTTTCGTTTTCCATTCGAACTGCGAGAGACGCAGACTGTTACACGGAGCTCTGAGAACAAAGGTGCACGCCCTAGGCTGGCTTGGGCAGAAGAAGCGTTCTCGAGCTCTTGGCTGCCCGCACACTGCTGGGTATGTGGCGCCCCTGCAGCGGCTTCTGGCCGCCGGCAAGTGAAAGCGGAGCAAGGCGTGGGCGAGGGCGAGGGCGGTGAACGAAGCGGCTATGTGCCGTGCTTGTGTGCACCACGTTAGAGGCTACTAGGAGAGGAAGGTGGTTGACTCTCGCTTGCCTTCCCAAGTGCCCTTAGCAGTCGGAAGGAGCAAGCTGAAGCACTGCTGCTTGTGCTGCTCCTTGGTTCCCTTGCAGCCCGCTCTGAAAGCATTGGCGGTCACTTCTAGGCGCCGAGTTGCACACACACAGCACCACGTTAAGTGTCGCGGAGAAGGGAAATCCAGAGTGCAGCGAGGAGCTGGACGTGGCTTACGTGCAGTAAGGAAAAGGTGAACCTAAGCAGTGCCTCTTCAATCTGGCCGCCTCTGCTCTGGTAGCAACTTTTGCAAGTCGGCAAAGGGAGCCGCGAGTATGTAGAACGGAGGGCGGCGAGACGCCGTGTGTTATGCGCCCTTTCAGGGCTGCTGACAAGGGGCTACTTTAAGAACGCCTTCTTCGTCCTCGCGTCCTTCTCGCTTCGCTCTAGCTGCATGGAGTACAGCACAGCGAAGGAGTGAAGACGGGCACTGCCCCAGCTTTTGCCCTGGCGTGCAACGGCTGTGTGCTGCTTTTCCAAGCAGCAAGAGCACTGAGAAGTGAAAGCGATTGTGAAGGAGCTCTTTGGCTGCTCGTGTGCTCTTCGCTGCACTGCGCCGCTCGCAAGCGGCTGCGTTCTTCGGCGTCTGCCGTCCGGAGAGAGCTGAACTGCAGCGGTCAGTTTCAGCTCTGCCCAACAGCGTGCTCTCAGTTCTGCGGACAAGCACGCCCTGTTGCCTTGGCTCCGAGTGCAAAGTCCCTAGCGAGCACTCACTCAGTGCAATGCACCCAGAAAGACGCTCTCGCTCGTCTTTCAAGCAGCGATTCCTAACAGCAGAAGCAGCAGAGGCACAAACTGGATGACGAGAAGGGACAATGTAGAACACGTCTCTGTCCTGGCACATTGTCGTGTGCGATATGTCCCTCCGGGTCTTCGGTCCTTGCGAAGCTCTATGTACTGCGAGCGCTGCTACTTGCAGCTGAGAAGGACCGCGGAGCTAGCAGCGAATTCGGAGAGCGCTAAGCACGAAGTCAAGAAGCGAGACGTGTCCCTGCAACGCGGTGCTAAGAGCAGCTTCCTCGCGGCGGGGGCGAGCTCCGGCCACAAGACATTCTCGTCGCAGCAACGGATCTCCGTGAAGGGCGTAGGCGAAAAGCTTTCGTTTTCCATTCGAACTGCGAGAGAGGCAGACTGTTACACGGAGCTCTGAGAACAAAGGTGCACGCCCTAGGCGGGCTTGGGCAGAAGAAGCGTTCTCGAGCTCTTGGCTGCCCGCACACTGCTGGGTATGTGGCGCCCCTGCAGCGGCTTCTGGCCGCCGGCAAGTGAAAGCGGAGCAAGGCGTGTGCGAGGGCGAGGGCGGTGAACGAAGCGGCAAGAGCGCCGTGCTTGTGTGCACCACGTTAGAGGCTACTAGGAGAGGAAGGTGGTTGACTCTCGCTTGCCTTCCCAAGTGCCCTTAGCAGTCGGATGGAGTAAGCTGAAGCACTGCTGCTTGTGCTGCTCCTTGGTTCCCTTGCAGCCCGCTCTGAAAGCATTGGCGGTCACTTCTAGGCGCCGAGTTGCACACACGCAGCACCACGCTAAGTGCCGCGGAGAAGGGAAATCCAGAGTGCAGCGAGGAGCTGGACGTGGCTTACGTGCAGTAAGGAAAAGGTGAACCTAAGCAGTGCCTCTTCAATCTGGCCGCCTCTGCTCTGGTAGCAACTTTTGCAAGTCGGCAAAGGGAGCCGCGAGTATGTAGAACGGAGGGCAGCGAGACGCCGTGTGTTATGCGCCCTTTCAGGGCTTCTGACAAGGGGCTACTTTAAGAACGCCTTCTTCGTCCTCGCGTCCTTCTCGCTTCGCTCTAGCTGCATGGAGTACAGCACAGCGAAGGAGTGAAGACGGGCACTGCCCCAGCTTTTGCCCTGGCGTGCAACGGCTGTGTGCTGCTTTTCCAAGCAGCAAGAGCACTGAGAAGTGAAAGCGATTGTGAAGGAGCTCTTTGGCTGCTCGTGTGCTCTTCGCTGCACTGCGCCGCTCGCAAGCGGCTGCGTTCTTCGGCGTCTGCCGTCCGGAGAGAGCTGAACTGCAGCGGTCAGTTTCAGCTCTGCCCAACAGCGCGCTCTCAGTTCTGCGGACAAGCACGCCCTGTTGCCTTGGCTCCGAGTGCAAAGTCCCTAGCGAGCACTCACTCAGTGCAATGCACCCAGAAAGACGCTCTCGCTCGTCTTTCAAGCAGCGATTCCTAACAGCAGAAGCAGCAGAGGCACAAACTGGATGACGAGAAGGGACAATGTAGAACACGTCTCTGTCCTGGCACATTGTCGTGTGCGATATGTCCCTCCGGGTCTTCGGTCCTTGCGAAGCTCTATGTACTGCGAGCGCTGCTACTTGCAGCTGAGAAGGACCGCGGAGCTATCAGCGATTTCGGAGAGCGCTAAGCACGAAGTCAAGAAGCGAGACGTGTCCCTGCAATGCGCTGCTAATAGCAGCTTCCTCCCGGCGGGGGCGAGCTCCGGCCACAAGACGTTCTCGTCCTGGCAACGGATCTCTGTGAAGGGCGTAGGCGAAAAGCTTTCGTTTTCCATTCGAACTGCGAGAGAGGCAGACTGTTGAACGGGGCTCTGAGAACAAAGGTGCACGCCCTAGGCGGGCTTGGGTTGAAGCAGCGTTCTCGAGCTCTTGGCTGCCGGCCCACTGCTGGCTATGTGGCGCCTCTGCAGCGGCTTCTGGCCGCCGGCAAGTGAAAGCGGCGCCAGGCGTGGGCGAGGGCGGTGAACGAAGCGGCAAAAGCGCCGTGCTTGTGTGCACCACGTTAGAGGCTACTAGGAGAGGAAGGTGGTTGACTCTCGCTTGCCTTCCCAAGTGCCCTTAGCAGTCGGAAGGAGCAAGCTGAAGCACTGCTGCTTGTGCTGCTCCTTGGTTCCCTTGCAGCCCGCTCTGAAAGCATTGGCGGTCACTTCTAGGCGCCGAGTTGCACACACACAGCACCACGCTAAGTGCCGCGGAGAAGGGAAATCCAGAGTGCAGCGAGGAGCTGGACGTGGCTTACGTGCAGTAAGGAAAAGGTGAACCTAAGCAGTGCCTCTTCAATCTGGCCGCCTCTGCTCTGGTAGCAACTTTTGCAAGTCGGCAAAGGGAGCCGCGAGTATGTAGAACGGAGGGCAGCGAGACGCCGTGTGTTATGCGCCCTTTCAGGGCTGCTGACAAGGGGCTACTTTAAGAACGCCTTCTTCGTCCTCGCGTCCTTCTCGCTTCGCTCTAGCTGCATGGAGTACAGCACAGCGAAGGAGTGAAGACGGGCACTGCCCCAGCTTTTGCCCTGGCGTGCAACGGCTGTGTGCTGCTTTTCCAAGCAGCAAGAGCACTGAGAAGTGAAAGCGATTGTGAAGGAGCTCTTTGGCTGCTCGTGTGCTCTTCGCTGCACTGCGCCGCTCGCAAGCGGCTGCGTTCTTCGGCGTCTGCCGTCCGGAGAGAGCTGAACTGCAGCGGTCAGTTTCAGCTCTGCCCAACAGCGTGCTCTCAGTTCTGCGGACAAGCACGCCCTGTTGCCTTGGCTCCGAGTGCAAAGTCCCTAGCGAGCACTCACTCAGTGCAATGCACCCAGAAAGACGCTCTCGCTCGTCTTTCAAGCAGCGATTCCTAACAGCAGAAGCAGCAGAGGCACAAACTGGATGACGAGAAGGGACAATGTAGAACACGTCTCTGTCCTGGCACATTGTCGTGTGCGATATGTCCCTCCGGGTCTTCGGTCCTTGCGAAGCTCTATGTACTGCGAGCGCTGCTACTTGCAGCTGAGAAGGACCGCGGAGCTAGCAGCGAATTCGGAGAGCGCTAAGCACGAAGTCAAGAAGCGAGACGTGTCCCTGCAATGCGCTGCTAATAGCAGCTTCCTCGCGGCGGGGGCGAGCTCCGGCCACAAGACGTTCTCGTCCTGGCAACGGATCTCTGTGAAGGGCGTAGGCGAAAAGCTTTCGTTTTCCATTCGAACTGCGAGAGAGGCAGACTGTTGAACGGCGCTCTGAGAACAAAGGTGCACGCCCTAGGCGGGCTTGGGTTGAAGCAGCGTTCTCGAGCTCTTGGCTGCCGGCCCACTGCTGGCTATGTGGCGCCTCTGCAGCGGCTTCTGGCCGCCGGCAAGTGAAAGCGGAGCAAGGCGTGGGCGAGGGCGGTGAACGAAGCGGCAAAAGCGCCGTGCTTGTGTGCACCACGTTAGAGGCTACTAGGAGAGGAAGGTGGTTGACTCTCGCTTGCCTTCCCAAGTGCCCTTAGCAGTCGGAAGGAGCAAGCTGAAGCACTGCTGCTTGTGCTGCTCCTTGGTTCCCTTGCAGCCCGCTCTGAAAGCATTGGCGGTCACTTCTAGGCGCCGAGTTGCACACACACAGCACCACGTTAAGTGTCGCGGAGAAGGGAAATCCAGAGTGCAGCGAGGAGCTGGACGTGGCTTACGTGCAGTAAGGAAAAGGTGAACCTAAGCAGTGCCTCTTCAATCTGGCCGCCTCTGCTCTGGTAGCAACTTTTGCAAGTCGGCAAAGGGAGCCGCGAGTATGTAGAACGGAGGGCGGCGAGACGCCGTGTGTTATGCGCCCTTTCAGGGCTGCTGACAAGGGGCTACTTTAAGAAGGCCTTCTTCGTCCTCGCGTCCTTCTCGCTTCGTTCTAGCTGCATGGAGTACAGCACAGCGAAGGAGTGAAGACGGGCACTGCCCCAGCTTTTGCCCTGGCGTGCAACGGCTGTGTGCTGCTTTTCCAAGCAGCAAGAGCACTGAGAAGTGAAAGCGATTGTGAAGGAGCTCTTTGGCTGCTCGTGTGCTCTTCGCTGCACTGCGCCGCTCGCAAGCGGCTGCGTTCTTCGGCGTCTGCCGTCCGGAGAGAGCTGAACTGCAGCGGTCAGTTTCAGCTCTGCCCAACAGCGTGCTCTCAGTTCTGCGGACAAGCACGCCCTGTTGCCTTGGCTCCGAGTGCAAAGTCCCTAGCGAGCACTCACTCAGTGCAATGCACCCAGAAAGACGCTCTCGCTCGTCTTTCAAGGAGCGATTCCTAACAGCAGAAGCAGCAGAGGCACAAACTGGATGACGAGAAGGGACAATGTAGAACACGTCTCTGTCCTGGCACATTGTCGTGTGCGATATGTCCCTCCGGGTCTTCGGTCCTTGCGAAGCTCTATGTACTGCGAGCGCTGCTACTTGCAGCTGAGAAGGACCGCGGAGCTAGCAGCGAATTCGGAGAGCGCTAAGCACGAAGTCAAGAAGCGAGACGTGTCCCTGCAACGCGGTGCTAAGAGCAGCTTCCTCGCGGCGGGGGCGAGCTCCGGCCACAAGACATTCTCGTCGTAGCAACGGATCTCCGTGAAGGGCGTAGGCGAAAAGCTTTCGTTTTCCATTCGAACTGCGAGAGACGCAGACTGTTACACGGAGCTCTGAGAACAAAGGTGCACGCCCTAGGCTGGCTTGGGCAGAAGAAGCGTTCTCGAGCTCTTGGCTGCCCGCACACTGCTGGGTATGTGGCGCCCCTGCAGCGGCTTCTGGCCGCCGGCAAGTGAAAGCGGAGCAAGGCGTGGGCGAGGGCGAGGGCGGTGAACGAAGCGGCTATGTGCCGTGCTTGTGTGCACCACGTTAGAGGCTACTAGGAGAGGAAGGTGGTTGACTCTCGCTTGCCTTCCCAAGTGCCCTTAGCAGTCGGAAGGAGCAAGCTGAAGCACTGCTGCTTGTGCTGCTCCTTGGTTCCCTTGCAGCCCGCTCTGAAAGCATTGGCGGTCACTTCTAGGCGCCGAGTTGCACACACGCAGCACCACGCTAAGTGCCGCGGAGAAGGGAAATCCAGAGTGCAGCGAAGAGCTGGACGTGGCTTACGTGCAGTAAGGAAAAGGTGAACCTAAGCAGTGCCTCTTCAATCTGGCCGCCTCTGCTCTGGTAGCAACTTTTGCAAGTCGGCAAAGGGAGCCGCGAGTATGTAGAACGGAGGGCGGCGAGACGCCGTGTGTTATGCGCCCTTTCAGGGCTGCTGACAAGGGGCTACTTTAAGAACGCCTTCTTCGTCCTCGCGTCCTTCTCGCTTCGTTCTAGCTGCATGGAGTACAGCACAGCGAAGGAGTGAAGACGGGCACTGCCCCAGCTTTTGCCCTGGCGTGCAACGGCTGTGTGCTGCTTTTCCAAGCAGCAAGAGCACTGAGAAGTGAAAGCGATTGTGAAGGAGCTCTTTGGCTGCTCGTGTGCTCTTCGCTGCACTGCGCCGCTCGCAAGCGGCTGCGTTCTTCGGCGTCTGCCGTCCGGAGAGAGCTGAACTGCAGCGGTCAGTTTCAGCTCTGCCCAACAGCGTGCTCTCAGTTCTGCGGACAAGCACGCCCTGTTGCCTTGGCTCCGAGTGCAAAGTCCCTAGCGAGCACTCACTCAGTGCAATGCACCCAGAAAGACGCTCTCGCTCGTCTTTCAAGCAGCGATTCCTAACAGCAGAAGCAGCAGAGGCACAAACTGGATGACGAGAAGGGACAATGTAGAACACGTCTCTGTCCTGGCACATTGTCGTGTGCGATATGTCCCTCCGGGTCTTCGGTCCTTGCGAAGCTCTATGTACTGCGAGCGCTGCTACTTGCAGCTGAGAAGGACCGCGGAGCTAGCAGCGAATTCGGAGAGCGCTAAGCACGAAGTCAAGAAGCGAGACGTGTCCCTGCAACGCGGTGCTAAGAGCAGCTTCCTCGCGGCGGGGGCGAGCTCCGGCCACAAGATATTCTCGTCGTAGCAACGGATCTCCGTGAAGGGCGTAGGCGAAAAGCTTTCGTTTTCCATTCGAACTGCGAGAGAGGCAGACTGTTACACGGAGCTCTGAGAACAAAGGTGCACGCCCTAGGCGGGCTTGGGCAGAAGAAGCGTTCTCGAGCTCTTGGCTGCCCGCACACTGCTGGGTATGTGGCGCCCCTGCAGCGGCTTCTGGCCGCCGGCAAGTGAAAGCGGAGCAAGGCGTGGGCGAGGGCGGTGAACGAAGCGGCAAGAGCGCCGTGCTTGTGTGCACCACGTTAGAGGCTACTAGGAGAGGAAGGTGGTTGACTTTCGCTTGCCTTCCCAAGTGCCCTTAGCAGTCGGAAGGAGCAAGCTGAAGCACTGCTGCTTGTGCTGCTCCTTGGTTCCCTTGCAGCCCGCTCTGAAAGCATTGGCGGTCACTTCTAGGCGCCGAGTTGCACACACGCAGCACCACGCTAAGTGCCGCGGAGAAGGGAAATCCAGAGTGCAGCGAGGAGCTGGACGTGGCTTACGTGCAGTAAGGAAAAGGTGAACCTAAGCAGTGCCTCTTCAATCTGGCCGCCTCTGCTCTGGTAGCAACTTTTGCAAGTCGGCAAAGGGAGCCGCGAGTATGTAGAACGGAGGGCGGCGAGACGCCGTGTGTTATGCGCCCTTTCAGGGCTGCTGACAAGGGGCTACTTTAAGAACGCCTTCTTCGTCCTCGCGTCCTTCTCGCTTCGTTCTAGCTGCATGGAGTACAGCACAGCGAAGGAGTGAAGACGGGCACTGCCCCAGCTTTTGCCCTGGCGTGCAACGGCTGTGTGCTGCTTTTCCAAGCAGCAAGAGCACTGAGAAGTGAAAGCGATTGTGAAGGAGCTCTTTGGCTGCTCGTGTGCTCTTCGCTGCACTGCGCCGCTCGCAAGCGGCTGCGTTCTTCGGCGTCTGCCGTCCGGAGAGAGCTGAACTGCAGCGGTCAGTTTCAGCTCTGCCCAACAGCGTGCTCTCAGTTCTGCGGACAAGCACGCCCTGTTGCCTTGGCTCCGAGTGCAAAGTCCCTAGCGAGCACTCACTCAGTGCAATGCACCCAGAAAGACGCTCTCGCTCGTCTTTCAAGGAGCGATTCCTAACAGCAGAAGCAGCAGAGGCACAAACTGGATGACGAGAAGGGACAATGTAGAACACGTCTCTGTCCTGGCACATTGTCGTGTGCGATATGTCCCTCCGGGTCTTCGGTCCTTGCGAAGCTCTATGTACTGCGAGCGCTGCTACTTGCAGCTGAGAAGGACCGCGGAGCTAGCAGCGAATTCGGAGAGCGCTAAGCACGAAGTCAAGAAGCGAGACGTGTCCCTGCAACGCGGTGCTAAGAGCAGCTTCCTCGCGGCGGGGGCGAGCTCCGGCCACAAGACATTCTCGTCGTAGCAACGGATCTCCGTGAAGGGCGTAGGCGAAAAGCTTTCGTTTTCCATTCGAACTGCGAGAGACGCAGACTGTTACACGGAGCTCTGAGAACAAAGGTGCACGCCCTAGGCTGGCTTGGGCAGAAGAAGCGTTCTCGAGCTCTTGGCTGCCCGCACACTGCTGGGTATGTGGCGCCCCTGCAGCGGCTTCTGGCCGCCGGCAAGTGAAAGCGGAGCAAGGCGTGGGCGAGGGCGAGGGCGGTGAACGAAGCGGCTATGTGCCGTGCTTGTGTGCACCACGTTAGAGGCTACTAGGAGAGGAAGGTGGTTGACTCTCGCTTGCCTTCCCAAGTGCCCTTAGCAGTCGGAAGGAGCAAGCTGAAGCACTGCTGCTTGTGCTGCTCCTTGGTTCCCTTGCAGCCCGCTCTGAAAGCATTGGCGGTCACTTCTAGGCGCCGAGTTGCACACACGCAGCACCACGCTAAGTGCCGCGGAGAAGGGAAATCCAGAGTGCAGCGAAGAGCTGGACGTGGCTTACGTGCAGTAAGGAAAAGGTGAACCTAAGCAGTGCCTCTTCAATCTGGCCGCCTCTGCTCTGGTAGCAACTTTTGCAAGTCGGCAAAGGGAGCCGCGAGTATGTAGAACGGAGGGCGGCGAGACGCCGTGTGTTATGCGCCCTTTCAGGGCTGCTGACAAGGGGCTACTTTAAGAACGCCTTCTTCGTCCTCGCGTCCTTCTCGCTTCGTTCTAGCTGCATGGAGTACAGCACAGCGAAGGAGTGAAGACGGGCACTGCCCCAGCTTTTGCCCTGGCGTGCAACGGCTGTGTGCTGCTTTTCCAAGCAGCAAGAGCACTGAGAAGTGAAAGCGATTGTGAAGGAGCTCTTTGGCTGCTCGTGTGCTCTTCGCTGCACTGCGCCGCTCGCAAGCGGCTGCGTTCTTCGGCGTCTGCCGTCCGGAGAGAGCTGAACTGCAGCGGTCAGTTTCAGCTCTGCCCAACAGCGTGCTCTCAGTTCTGCGGACAAGCACGCCCTGTTGCCTTGGCTCCGAGTGCAAAGTCCCTAGCGAGCACTCACTCAGTGCAATGCACCCAGAAAGACGCTCTCGCTCGTCTTTCAAGCAGCGATTCCTAACAGCAGAAGCAGCAGAGGCACAAACTGGATGACGAGAAGGGACAATGTAGAACACGTCTCTGTCCTGGCACATTGTCGTGTGCGATATGTCCCTCCGGGTCTTCGGTCCTTGCGAAGCTCTATGTACTGCGAGCGCTGCTACTTGCAGCTGAGAAGGACCGCGGAGCTAGCAGCGAATTCGGAGAGCGCTAAGCACGAAGTCAAGAAGCGAGACGTGTCCCTGCAACGCGGTGCTAAGAGCAGCTTCCTCGCGGCGGGGGCGAGCTCCGGCCACAAGACATTCTCGTCGTAGCAACGGATCTCCGTGAAGGGCGTAGGCGAAAAGCTTTCGTTTTCCATTCGAACTGCGAGAGAGGCAGACTGTTACACGGAGCTCTGAGAACAAAGGTGCACGCCCTAGGCTGGCTTGGGCAGAAGAAGCGTTCTCGAGCTCTTGGCTGCCCGCACACTGCTGGGTATGTGGCGCCCCTGCAGCGGCTTCTGGCCGCCGGCAAGTGAAAGCGGAGCAAGGCGTGGGCGAGGGCGGTGAACGAAGCGGCAAGAGCGCCGTGCTTGTGTGCACCACGTTAGAGGCTACTAGGAGAGGAAGGTGGTTGACTCTCGCTTGCCTTCCCAAGTGCCCTTAGCAGTCGGAAGGAGCAAGCTGAAGCACTGCTGCTTGTGCTGCTCCTTGGTTCCCTTGCAGCCCGCTCTGAAAGCATTGGCGGTCACTTCTAGGCGCCGAGTTGCACACACGCAGCACCACGCTAAGTGCCGCGGAGAAGGGAAATCCAGAGTGCAGCGAGGAGCTGGACGTGGCTTACGTGCAGTAAGGAAAAGGTGAACCTAAGCAGTGCCTCTTCAATCTGGCCGCCTCTGCTCTGGTAGCAACTTTTGCAAGTCGGCAAAGGGAGCCGCGAGTATGTAGAACGGAGGGCAGCGAGACGCCGTGTGTTATGCGCCCTTTCAGGGCTGCTGACAAGGGGCTACTTTAAGAACGCCTTCTTCGTCCTCGCGTCCTTCTCGCTTCGTTCTAGCTGCATGGAGTACAGCACAGCGAAGGAGTGAAGACGGGCACTGCCCCAGCTTTTGCCCTGGCGTGCAACGGCTGTGTGCTGCTTTTCCAAGCAGCAAGAGCACTGAGAAGTGAAAGCGATTGTGAAGGAGCTCTTTGGCTGCTCGTGTGCTCTTCGCTGCACTGCGCCGCTCGCAAGCGGCTGCGTTCTTCGGCGTCTGCCGTCCGGAGAGAGCTGAACTGCAGCGGTCAGTTTCAGCTCTGCCCAACAGCGTGCTCTCAGTTCTGCGGACAAGCACGCCCTGTTGCCTTGGCTCCGAGTGCAAAGTCCCTAGCGAGCACTCACTCAGTGCAATGCACCCAGAAAGACGCTCTCGCTCGTCTTTCACGGAGCGATTCCTAACAGCAGAAGCAGCAGAGGCACAAACTGGATGACGAGAAGGGACAATGTAGAACACGTCTCTGTCCTGGCACATTGTCGTGTGCGATATGTCCCTCCGGGTCTTCGGTCCTTGCGAAGCTCTATGTACTGCGAGCGCTGCTACTTGCAGCTGAGAAGGACCGCGGAGCTAGCAGCGAATTCGGAGAGCGCTAAGCACGAAGTCAAGAAGCGAGACGTGTCCCTGCAACGCGGTGCTAAGAGCAGCTTCCTCGCGGCGGGGGCGAGCTCCGGCCACAAGACATTCTCGTCCTGGCAACGGATCTCTGTGAAGGGCGTAGGCGAAAAGCTTTCGTTTTCCATTCGAACTGCGAGAGAGGCAGACTGTTACACGGAGCTCTGAGAACAAAGGTGCACGCCCTAGGCTGGCTTGGGCAGAAGAAGCGTTCTCGAGCTCTTGGCTGCCCGCACACTGCTGGGTATGTGGCGCCCCTGCAGCGGCTTCTGGCCGCCGGCAAGTGAAAGCGGAGCAAGGCGTGGGCGAGGGCGAGGGCGGTGAACGAAGCGGCTATGTGCCGTGCTTGTGTGCACCACGTTAGAGGCTACTAGGAGAGGAAGGTGGTTGACTCTCGCTTGCCTTCCCAAGTGCCCTTAGCAGTCGGAAGGAGCAAGCTGAAGCACTGCTGCTTGTGCTGCTCCTTGGTTCCCTTGCAGCCCGCTCTGAAAGCATTGGCGGTCACTTCTAGGCGCCGAGTTGCACACACGCAGCACCACGCTAAGTGCCGCGGAGAAGGGAAATCCAGAGTGCAGCGAAGAGCTGGACGTGGCTTACGTGCAGTAAGGAAAAGGTGAACCTAAGCAGTGCCTCTTCAATCTGGCCGCCTCTGCTCTGGTAGCAACTTTTGCAAGTCGGCAAAGGGAGCCGCGAGTATGTAGAACGGAGGGCAGCGAGACGCCGTGTGTTATGCGCCCTTTCAGGGCTGCTGACAAGGGGCTGCTTTAAGAACGCCTTCTTCGTCCTCGCGTCCTTCTCGCTTCGCTCTAGCTGCATGGAGTACAGCACAGCGAAGGAGTGAAGACGGGCACTGCCCCAGCTTTTGCCCTGGCGTGCAACGGCTGTGTGCTGCTTTTCCAAGCAGCAAGAGCACTGAGAAGTGAAAGCGATTGTGAAGGAGCTCTTTGGCTGCTCGTGTGCTCTTCGCTGCACTGCGCCGCTCGCAAGCGGCTGCGTTCTTCGGCGTCTGCCGTCCGGAGAGAGCTGAACTGCAGCGGTCAGTTTCAGCTCTGCCCAACAGCGTGCTCTCAGTTCTGCGGACAAGCACGCCCTGTTGCCTTGGCTCCGAGTGCAAAGTCCCTAGCGAGCACTCACTCAGTGCAATGCACCCAGAAAGACGCTCTCGCTCGTCTTTCAAGCAGCGATTCCTAACAGCAGAAGCAGCAGAGGCACAAACTGGATGACGAGAAGGGACAATGTAGAACACGTCTCTGTCCTGGCACATTGTCGTGTGCGATATGTCCCTCCGGGTCTTCGGTCCTTGCGAAGCTCTATGTACTGCGAGCGCTGCTACTTGCAGCTGAGAAGGACCGCGGAGCTAGCAGCGAATTCGGAGAGCGCTAAGCACGAAGTCAAGAAGCGAGACGTGTCCCTGCAACGCGGTGCTAAGAGCAGCTTCCTCGCGGCGGGGGCGAGCTCCGGCCACAAGACATTCTCGTCGTAGCAACGGATCTCCGTGAAGGGCGTAGGCGAAAAGCTTTCGTTTTCCATTCGAACTGCGAGAGAGGCAGACTGTTACACGGAGCTCTGAGAACAAAGGTGCACGCCCTAGGCTGGCTTGGGCAGAAGAAGCGTTCTCGAGCTCTTGGCTGCCCGCACACTGCTGGGTATGTGGCGCCCCTGCAGCGGCTTCTGGCCGCCGGCAAGTGAAAGCGGAGCAAGGCGTGGGCGAGGGCGGTGAACGAAGCGGCAAGAGCGCCGTGCTTGTGTGCACCACGTTAGAGGCTACTAGGAGAGGAAGGTGGTTGACTCTCGCTTGCCTTCCCAAGTGCCCTTAGCAGTCGGAAGGAGCAAGCTGAAGCACTGCTGCTTGTGCTGCTCCTTGGTTCCCTTGCAGCCCGCTCTGAAAGCATTGGCGGTCACTTCTAGGCGCCGAGTTGCACACACGCAGCACCACGCTAAGTGCCGCGGAGAAGGGAAATCCAGAGTGCAGCGAGGAGCTGGACGTGGCTTACGTGCAGTAAGGAAAAGGTGAACCTAAGCAGTGCCTCTTCAATCTGGCCGCCTCTGCTCTGGTAGCAACTTTTGCAAGTCGGCAAAGGGAGCCGCGAGTATGTAGAACGGAGGGCAGCGAGACGCCGTGTGTTATGCGCCCTTTCAGGGCTGCTGACAAGGGGCTACTTTAAGAACGCCTTCTTCGTCCTCGCGTCCTTCTCGCTTCGTTCTAGCTGCATGGAGTACAGCACAGCGAAGGAGTGAAGACGGGCACTGCCCCAGCTTTTGCCCTGGCGTGCAACGGCTGTGTGCTGCTTTTCCAAGCAGCAAGAGCACTGAGAAGTGAAAGCGATTGTGAAGGAGCTCTTTGGCTGCTCGTGTGCTCTTCGCTGCACTGCGCCGCTCGCAAGCGGCTGCGTTCTTCGGCGTCTGCCGTCCGGAGAGAGCTGAACTGCAGCGGTCAGTTTCAGCTCTGCCCAACAGCGTGCTCTCAGTTCTGCGGACAAGCACGCCCTGTTGCCTTGGCTCCGAGTGCAAAGTCCCTAGCGAGCACTCACTCAGTGCAATGCACCCAGAAAGACGCTCTCGCTCGTCTTTCACGGAGCGATTCCTAACAGCAGAAGCAGCAGAGGCACAAACTGGATGACGAGAAGGGACAATGTAGAACACGTCTCTGTCCTGGCACATTGTCGTGTGCGATATGTCCCTCCGGGTCTTCGGTCCTTGCGAAGCTCTATGTACTGCGAGCGCTGCTACTTGCAGCTGAGAAGGACCGCGGAGCTAGCAGCGAATTCGGAGAGCGCTAAGCACGAAGTCAAGAAGCGAGACGTGTCCCTGCAACGCGGTGCTAAGAGCAGCTTCCTCGCGGCGGGGGCGAGCTCCGGCCACAAGACATTCTCGTCCTGGCAACGGATCTCTGTGAAGGGCGTAGGCGAAAAGCTTTCGTTTTCCATTCGAACTGCGAGAGAGGCAGACTGTTACACGGAGCTCTGAGAACAAAGGTGCACGCCCTAGGCTGGCTTGGGCAGAAGAAGCGTTCTCGAGCTCTTGGCTGCCCGCACACTGCTGGGTATGTGGCGCCCCTGCAGCGGCTTCTGGCCGCCGGCAAGTGAAAGCGGAGCAAGGCGTGGGCGAGGGCGAGGGCGGTGAACGAAGCGGCTATGTGCCGTGCTTGTGTGCACCACGTTAGAGGCTACTAGGAGAGGAAGGTGGTTGACTCTCGCTTGCCTTCCCAAGTGCCCTTAGCAGTCGGAAGGAGCAAGCTGAAGCACTGCTGCTTGTGCTGCTCCTTGGTTCCCTTGCAGCCCGCTCTGAAAGCATTGGCGGTCACTTCTAGGCGCCGAGTTGCACACACGCAGCACCACGCTAAGTGCCGCGGAGAAGGGAAATCCAGAGTGCAGCGAAGAGCTGGACGTGGCTTACGTGCAGTAAGGAAAAGGTGAACCTAAGCAGTGCCTCTTCAATCTGGCCGCCTCTGCTCTGGTAGCAACTTTTGCAAGTCGGCAAAGGGAGCCGCGAGTATGTAGAACGGAGGGCAGCGAGACGCCGTGTGTTATGCGCCCTTTCAGGGCTGCTGACAAGGGGCTGCTTTAAGAACGCCTTCTTCGTCCTCGCGTCCTTCTCGCTTCGCTCTAGCTGCATGGAGTACAGCACAGCGAAGGAGTGAAGACGGGCACTGCCCCAGCTTTTGCCCTGGCGTGCAACGGCTGTGTGCTGCTTTTCCAAGCAGCAAGAGCACTGAGAAGTGAAAGCGATTGTGAAGGAGCTCTTTGGCTGCTCGTGTGCTCTTCGCTGCACTGCGCCGCTCGCAAGCGGCTGCGTTCTTCGGCGTCTGCCGTCCGGAGAGAGCTGAACTGCAGCGGTCAGTTTCAGCTCTGCCCAACAGCGTGCTCTCAGTTCTGCGGACAAGCACGCCCTGTTGCCTTGGCTCCGAGTGCAAAGTCCCTAGCGAGCACTCACTCAGTGCAATGCACCCAGAAAGACGCTCTCGCTCGTCTTTCAAGGAGCGATTCCTAACAGCAGAAGCAGCAGAGGCACAAACTGGATGACGAGAAGGGACAATGTAGAACACGTCTCTGTCCTGGCACATTGTCGTGTGCGATATGTCCCTCCGGGTCTTCGGTCCTTGCGAAGCTCTATGTACTGCGAGCGCTGCTACTTGCAGCTGAGAAGGACCGCGGAGCTAGCAGCGAATTCGGAGAGCGCTAAGCACGAAGTCAAGAAGCGAGACGTGTCCCTGCAACGCGGTGCTAAGAGCAGCTTCCTCGCGGCGGGGGCGAGCTCCGGCCACAAGACATTCTCGTCGTAACAACGGATCTCCGTGAAGGGCGTAGGCGAAAAGCTTTCGTTTTCCATTCGAACTGCGAGAGACGCAGACTGTTACACGGAGCTCTGAGAACAAAGGTGCACGCCCTAGGCTGGCTTGGGCAGAAGAAGCGTTCTCGAGCTCTTGGCTGCCCGCACACTGCTGGGTATGTGGCGCCCCTGCAGCGGCTTCTGGCCGCCGGCAAGTGAAAGCGGAGCAAGGCGTGGGCGAGGGCGAGGGCGGTGAACGAAGCGGCTATGTGCCGTGCTTGTGTGCACCACGTTAGAGGCTACTAGGAGAGGAAGGTGGTTGACTCTCGCTTGCCTTCCCAAGTGCCCTTAGCAGTCGGAAGGAGCAAGCTGAAGCACTGCTGCTTGTGCTGCTCCTTGGTTCCCTTGCAGCCCGCTCTGAAAGCATTGGCGGTCACTTCTAGGCGCCGAGTTGCACACACGCAGCACCACGCTAAGTGCCGCGGAGAAGGGAAATCCAGAGTGCAGCGAAGAGCTGGACGTGGCTTACGTGCAGTAAGGAAAAGGTGAACCTAAGCAGTGCCTCTTCAATCTGGCCGCCTCTGCTCTGGTAGCAACTTTTGCAAGTCGGCAAAGGGAGCCGCGAGTATGTAGAACGGAGGGCAGCGAGACGCCGTGTGTTATGCGCCCTTTCAGGGCTGCTGACAAGGGGCTACTTTAAGAACGCCTTCTTCGTCCTCGCGTCCTTCTCGCTTCGCTCTAGCTGCATGGAGTACAGCACAGCGAAGGAGTGAAGACGGGCACTGCCCCAGCTTTTGCCCTGGCGTGCAACGGCTGTGTGCTGCTTTTCCAAGCAGCAAGAGCACTGAGAAGTGAAAGCGATTGTGAAGGAGCTCTTTGGCTGCTCGTGTGCTCTTCGCTGCACTGCGCCGCTCGCAAGCGGCTGCGTTCTTCGGCGTCTGCCGTCCGGAGAGAGCTGAACTGCAGCGGTCAGTTTCAGCTCTGCCCAACAGCGTGCTCTCAGTTCTGCGGACAAGCACGCCCTGTTGCCTTGGCTCCGAGTGCAAAGTCCCTAGCGAGCACTCACTCAGTGCAATGCACCCAGAAAGACGCTCTCGCTCGTCTTTCAAGGAGCGATTCCTAACAGCAGAAGCAGCAGAGGCACAAACTGGATGACGAGAAGGGACAATGTAGAACACGTCTCTGTCCTGGCACATTGTCGTGTGCGATATGTCCCTCCGGGTCTTCGGTCCTTGCGAAGCTCTATGTACTGCGAGCGCTGCTACTTGCAGCTGAGAAGGACCGCGGAGCTAGCAGCGAATTCGGAGAGCGCTAAGCACGAAGTCAAGAAGCGAGACGTGTCCCTGCAACGCGGTGCTAAGAGCAGCTTCCTCGCGGCGGGGGCGAGCTCCGGCCACAAGACATTCTCGTCGTAGCAACGGATCTCCGTGAAGGGCGTAGGCGAAAAGCTTTCGTTTTCCATTCGAACTGCGAGAGACGCAGACTGTTACACGGAGCTCTGAGAACAAAGGTGCACGCCCTAGGCGGGCTTGGGCAGAAGAAGCGTTCTCGAGCTCTTGGCTGCCCGCACACTGCTGGGTATGTGGCGCCCCTGCAGCGGCTTCTGGCCGCCGGCAAGTGAAAGCGGAGCAAGGCGTGGGCGAGGGCGAGGGCGGTGAACGAAGCGGCTATGTGCCGTGCTTGTGTGCACCACGTTAGAGGCTACTAGGAGAGGAAGGTGGTTGACTCTCGCTTGCCTTCCCAAGTGCCCTTAGCAGTCGGATGGAGTAAGCTGAAGCACTGCTGCTTGTGCTGCTCCTTGGTTCCCTTGCAGCCCGCTCTGAAAGCATTGGCGGTCACTTCTAGGCGCCGAGTTGCACACACGCAGCACCACGCTAAGTGCCGCGGAGAAGGGAAATCCAGAGTGCAGCGAGGAGCTGGACGTGGCTTACGTGCAGTAAGGAAAAGGTGAACCTAAGCAGTGCCTCTTCAATCTGGCCGCCTCTGCTCTGGTAGCAACTTTTGCAAGTCGGCAAAGGGAGCCGCGAGTATGTAGAACGGAGGGCGGCGAGACGCCGTGTGTTATGCGCCCTTTCAGGGCTGCTGACAAGGGGCTACTTTAAGAACGCCTTCTTCGTCCTCGCGTCCTTCTCGCTTCGTTCTAGCTGCATGGAGTACAGCACAGCGAAGGAGTGAAGACGGGCACTGCCCCAGCTTTTGCCCTGGCGTGCAACGGCTGTGTGCTGCTTTTCCAAGCAGCAAGAGCACTGAGAAGTGAAAGCGATTGTGAAGGAGCTCTTTGGCTGCTCGTGTGCTCTTCGCTGCACTGCGCCGCTCGCAAGCGGCTGCGTTCTTCGGCGTCTGCCGTCCGGAGAGAGCTGAACTGCAGCGGTCAGTTTCAGCTCTGCCCAACAGCGTGCTCTCAGTTCTGCGGACAAGCACGCCCTGTTGCCTTGGCTCCGAGTGCAAAGTCCCTAGCGAGCACTCACTCAGTGCAATGCACCCAGAAAGACGCTCTCGCTCGTCTTTCAAGCAGCGATTCCTAACAGCAGAAGCAGCAGAGGCACAAACTGGATGACGAGAAGGGACAATGTAGAACACGTCTCTGTCCTGGCACATTGTCGTGTGCGATATGTCCCTCCGGGTCTTCGGTCCTTGCGAAGCTCTATGTACTGCGAGCGCTGCTACTTGCAGCTGAGAAGGACCGCGGAGCTAGCAGCGAATTCGGAGAGCGCTAAGCACGAAGTCAAGAAGCGAGACGTGTCCCTGCAACGCGGTGCTAAGAGCAGCTTCCTCGCGGCGGGGGCGAGCTCCGGCCACAAGACATTCTCGTCGTAGCAACGGATCTCCGTGAAGGGCGTAGGCGAAAAGCTTTCGTTTTCCATTCGAACTGCGAGAGAGGCAGACTGTTACACGGAGCTCTGAGAACAAAGGTGCACGCCCTAGGCGGGCTTGGGCAGAAGAAGCGTTCTCGAGCTCTTGGCTGCCCGCACACTGCTGGGTATGTGGCGCCCCTGCAGCGGCTTCTGGCCGCCGGCAAGTGAAAGCGGAGCAAGGCGTGGGCGAGGGCGGTGAACGAAGCGGCAAGAGCGCCGTGCTTGTGTGCACCACGTTAGAGGCTACTAGGAGAGGAAGGTGGTTGACTCTCGCTTGCCTTCCCAAGTGCCCTTAGCAGTCGGAAGGAGCAAGCTGAAGCACTGCTGCTTGTGCTGCTCCTTGGTTCCCTTGCAGCCCGCTCTGAAAGCATTGGCGGTCACTTCTAGGCGCCGAGTTGCACACACGCAGCACCACGCTAAGTGCCGCGGAGAAGGGAAATCCAGAGTGCAGCGAGGAGCTGGACGTGGCTTACGTGCAGTAAGGAAAAGGTGAACCTAAGCAGTGCCTCTTCAATCTGGCCGCCTCTGCTCTGGTAGCAACTTTTGCAAGTCGGCAAAGGGAGCCGCGAGTATGTAGAACGGAGGGCAGCGAGACGCCGTGTGTTATGCGCCCTTTCAGGGCTGCTGACAAGGGGCTACTTTAAGAACGCCTTCTTCGTCCTCGCGTCCTTCTCGCTTCGTTCTAGCTGCATGGAGTACAGCACAGCGAAGGAGTGAAGACGGGCACTGCCCCAGCTTTTGCCCTGGCGTGCAACGGCTGTGTGCTGCTTTTCCAAGCAGCAAGAGCACTGAGAAGTGAAAGCGATTGTGAAGGAGCTCTTTGGCTGCTCGTGTGCTCTTCGCTGCACTGCGCCGCTCGCAAGCGGCTGCGTTCTTCGGCGTCTGCCGTCCGGAGAGAGCTGAACTGCAGCGGTCAGTTTCAGCTCTGCCCAACAGCGTGCTCTCAGTTCTGCGGACAAGCACGCCCTGTTGCCTTGGCTCCGAGTGCAAAGTCCCTAGCGAGCACTCACTCAGTGCAATGCACCCAGAAAGACGCTCTCGCTCGTCTTTCAAGGAGCGATTCCTAACAGCAGAAGCAGCAGAGGCACAAACTGGATGACGAGAAGGGACAATGTAGAACACGTCTCTGTCCTGGCACATTGTCGTGTGCGATATGTCCCTCCGGGTCTTCGGTCCTTGCGAAGCTCTATGTACTGCGAGCGCTGCTACTTGCAGCTGAGAAGGACCGCGGAGCTAGCAGCGAATTCGGAGAGCGCTAAGCACGAAGTCAAGAAGCGAGACGTGTCCCTGCAACGCGGTGCTAAGAGCAGCTTCCTCGCGGCGGGGGCGAGCTCCGGCCACAAGACATTCTCGTCGTAGCAACGGATCTCCGTGAAGGGCGTAGGCGAAAAGCTTTCGTTTTCCATTCGAACTGCGAGAGACGCAGACTGTTACACGGAGCTCTGAGAACAAAGGTGCACGCCCTAGGCTGGCTTGGGCAGAAGAAGCGTTCTCGAGCTCTTGGCTGCCCGCACACTGCTGGGTATGTGGCGCCCCTGCAGCGGCTTCTGGCCGCCGGCAAGTGAAAGCGGAGCAAGGCGTGGGCGAGGGCGAGGGCGGTGAACGAAGCGGCTATGTGCCGTGCTTGTGTGCACCACGTTAGAGGCTACTAGGAGAGGAAGGTGGTTGACTCTCGCTTGCCTTCCCAAGTGCCCTTAGCAGTCGGAAGGAGCAAGCTGAAGCACTGCTGCTTGTGCTGCTCCTTGGTTCCCTTGCAGCCCGCTCTGAAAGCATTGGCGGTCACTTCTAGGCGCCGAGTTGCACACACGCAGCACCACGCTAAGTGCCGCGGAGAAGGGAAATCCAGAGTGCAGCGAAGAGCTGGACGTGGCTTACGTGCAGTAAGGAAAAGGTGAACCTAAGCAGTGCCTCTTCAATCTGGCCGCCTCTGCTCTGGTAGCAACTTTTGCAAGTCGGCAAAGGGAGCCGCGAGTATGTAGAACGGAGGGCGGCGAGACGCCGTGTGTTATGCGCCCTTTCAGGGCTGCTGACAAGGGGCTACTTTAAGAACGCCTTCTTCGTCCTCGCGTCCTTCTCGCTTCGTTCTAGCTGCATGGAGTACAGCACAGCGAAGGAGTGAAGACGGGCACTGCCCCAGCTTTTGCCCTGGCGTGCAACGGCTGTGTGCTGCTTTTCCAAGCAGCAAGAGCACTGAGAAGTGAAAGCGATTGTGAAGGAGCTCTTTGGCTGCTCGTGTGCTCTTCGCTGCACTGCGCCGCTCGCAAGCGGCTGCGTTCTTCGGCGTCTGCCGTCCGGAGAGAGCTGAACTGCAGCGGTCAGTTTCAGCTCTGCCCAACAGCGTGCTCTCAGTTCTGCGGACAAGCACGCCCTGTTGCCTTGGCTCCGAGTGCAAAGTCCCTAGCGAGCACTCACTCAGTGCAATGCACCCAGAAAGACGCTCTCGCTCGTCTTTCAAGCAGCGATTCCTAACAGCAGAAGCAGCAGAGGCACAAACTGGATGACGAGAAGGGACAATGTAGAACACGTCTCTGTCCTGGCACATTGTCGTGTGCGATATGTCCCTCCGGGTCTTCGGTCCTTGCGAAGCTCTATGTACTGCGAGCGCTGCTACTTGCAGCTGAGAAGGACCGCGGAGCTAGCAGCGAATTCGGAGAGCGCTAAGCACGAAGTCAAGAAGCGAGACGTGTCCCTGCAACGCGGTGCTAAGAGCAGCTTCCTCGCGGCGGGGGCGAGCTCCGGCCACAAGATATTCTCGTCGTAGCAACGGATCTCCGTGAAGGGCGTAGGCGAAAAGCTTTCGTTTTCCATTCGAACTGCGAGAGAGGCAGACTGTTACACGGAGCTCTGAGAACAAAGGTGCACGCCCTAGGCGGGCTTGGGCAGAAGAAGCGTTCTCGAGCTCTTGGCTGCCCGCACACTGCTGGGTATGTGGCGCCCCTGCAGCGGCTTCTGGCCGCCGGCAAGTGAAAGCGGAGCAAGGCGTGGGCGAGGGCGGTGAACGAAGCGGCAAGAGCGCCGTGCTTGTGTGCACCACGTTAGAGGCTACTAGGAGAGGAAGGTGGTTGACTCTCGCTTGCCTTCCCAAGTGCCCTTAGCAGTCGGAAGGAGCAAGCTGAAGCACTGCTGCTTGTGCTGCTCCTTGGTTCCCTTGCAGCCCGCTCTGAAAGCATTGGCGGTCACTTCTAGGCGCCGAGTTGCACACACGCAGCACCACGCTAAGTGCCGCGGAGAAGGGAAATCCAGAGTGCAGCGAGGAGCTGGACGTGGCTTACGTGCAGTAAGGAAAAGGTGAACCTAAGCAGTGCCTCTTCAATCTGGCCGCCTCTGCTCTGGTAGCAACTTTTGCAAGTCGGCAAAGGGAGCCGCGAGTATGTAGAACGGAGGGCGGCGAGACGCCGTGTGTTATGCGCCCTTTCAGGGCTGCTGACAAGGGGCTACTTTAAGAACGCCTTCTTCGTCCTCGCGTCCTTCTCGCTTCGTTCTAGCTGCATGGAGTACAGCACAGCGAAGGAGTGAAGACGGGCACTGCCCCAGCTTTTGCCCTGGCGTGCAACGGCTGTGTGCTGCTTTTCCAAGCAGCAAGAGCACTGAGAAGTGAAAGCGATTGTGAAGGAGCTCTTTGGCTGCTCGTGTGCTCTTCGCTGCACTGCGCCGCTCGCAAGCGGCTGCGTTCTTCGGCGTCTGCCGTCCGGAGAGAGCTGAACTGCAGCGGTCAGTTTCAGCTCTGCCCAACAGCGTGCTCTCAGTTCTGCGGACAAGCACGCCCTGTTGCCTTGGCTCCGAGTGCAAAGTCCCTAGCGAGCACTCACTCAGTGCAATGCACCCAGAAAGACGCTCTCGCTCGTCTTTCAAGGAGCGATTCCTAACAGCAGAAGCAGCAGAGGCACAAACTGGATGACGAGAAGGGACAATGTAGAACACGTCTCTGTCCTGGCACATTGTCGTGTGCGATATGTCCCTCCGGGTCTTCGGTCCTTGCGAAGCTCTATGTACTGCGAGCGCTGCTACTTGCAGCTGAGAAGGACCGCGGAGCTAGCAGCGAATTCGGAGAGCGCTAAGCACGAAGTCAAGAAGCGAGACGTGTCCCTGCAACGCGGTGCTAAGAGCAGCTTCCTCGCGGCGGGGGCGAGCTCCGGCCACAAGACATTCTCGTCGTAGCAACGGATCTCCGTGAAGGGCGTAGGCGAAAAGCTTTCGTTTTCCATTCGAACTGCGAGAGACGCAGACTGTTACACGGAGCTCTGAGAACAAAGGTGCACGCCCTAGGCTGGCTTGGGCAGAAGAAGCGTTCTCGAGCTCTTGGCTGCCCGCACACTGCTGGGTATGTGGCGCCCCTGCAGCGGCTTCTGGCCGCCGGCAAGTGAAAGCGGAGCAAGGCGTGGGCGAGGGCGAGGGCGGTGAACGAAGCGGCTATGTGCCGTGCTTGTGTGCACCACGTTAGAGGCTACTAGGAGAGGAAGGTGGTTGACTCTCGCTTGCCTTCCCAAGTGCCCTTAGCAGTCGGAAGGAGCAAGCTGAAGCACTGCTGCTTGTGCTGCTCCTTGGTTCCCTTGCAGCCCGCTCTGAAAGCATTGGCGGTCACTTCTAGGCGCCGAGTTGCACACACGCAGCACCACGCTAAGTGCCGCGGAGAAGGGAAATCCAGAGTGCAGCGAAGAGCTGGACGTGGCTTACGTGCAGTAAGGAAAAGGTGAACCTAAGCAGTGCCTCTTCAATCTGGCCGCCTCTGCTCTGGTAGCAACTTTTGCAAGTCGGCAAAGGGAGCCGCGAGTATGTAGAACGGAGGGCGGCGAGACGCCGTGTGTTATGCGCCCTTTCAGGGCTGCTGACAAGGGGCTACTTTAAGAACGCCTTCTTCGTCCTCGCGTCCTTCTCGCTTCGTTCTAGCTGCATGGAGTACAGCACAGCGAAGGAGTGAAGACGGGCACTGCCCCAGCTTTTGCCCTGGCGTGCAACGGCTGTGTGCTGCTTTTCCAAGCAGCAAGAGCACTGAGAAGTGAAAGCGATTGTGAAGGAGCTCTTTGGCTGCTCGTGTGCTCTTCGCTGCACTGCGCCGCTCGCAAGCGGCTGCGTTCTTCGGCGTCTGCCGTCCGGAGAGAGCTGAACTGCAGCGGTCAGTTTCAGCTCTGCCCAACAGCGTGCTCTCAGTTCTGCGGACAAGCACGCCCTGTTGCCTTGGCTCCGAGTGCAAAGTCCCTAGCGAGCACTCACTCAGTGCAATGCACCCAGAAAGACGCTCTCGCTCGTCTTTCAAGCAGCGATTCCTAACAGCAGAAGCAGCAGAGGCACAAACTGGATGACGAGAAGGGACAATGTAGAACACGTCTCTGTCCTGGCACATTGTCGTGTGCGATATGTCCCTCCGGGTCTTCGGTCCTTGCGAAGCTCTATGTACTGCGAGCGCTGCTACTTGCAGCTGAGAAGGACCGCGGAGCTAGCAGCGAATTCGGAGAGCGCTAAGCACGAAGTCAAGAAGCGAGACGTGTCCCTGCAACGCGGTGCTAAGAGCAGCTTCCTCGCGGCGGGGGCGAGCTCCGGCCACAAGACATTCTCGTCGTAGCAACGGATCTCCGTGAAGGGCGTAGGCGAAAAGCTTTCGTTTTCCATTCGAACTGCGAGAGAGGCAGACTGTTACACGGAGCTCTGAGAACAAAGGTGCACGCCCTAGGCTGGCTTGGGCAGAAGAAGCGTTCTCGAGCTCTTGGCTGCCCGCACACTGCTGGGTATGTGGCGCCCCTGCAGCGGCTTCTGGCCGCCGGCAAGTGAAAGCGGAGCAAGGCGTGGGCGAGGGCGGTGAACGAAGCGGCAAGAGCGCCGTGCTTGTGTGCACCACGTTAGAGGCTACTAGGAGAGGAAGGTGGTTGACTCTCGCTTGCCTTCCCAAGTGCCCTTAGCAGTCGGAAGGAGCAAGCTGAAGCACTGCTGCTTGTGCTGCTCCTTGGTTCCCTTGCAGCCCGCTCTGAAAGCATTGGCGGTCACTTCTAGGCGCCGAGTTGCACACACGCAGCACCACGCTAAGTGCCGCGGAGAAGGGAAATCCA